>NW_026691391.1:0-121116 GCF_020826845.1 Diceros bicornis minor | reverse complement strand
AAGACAGCTTGTCTGGAGAAAATCAGACCCAGCTGAAGAACATGTGTCCATGGGGGAAACCCGGGAAACTGAGTCTCCCCACACAATAGCAGAGATTCTCATCTTGCATCCTCTCCTGAGCTAATGACAAAGGTGGATGTCCCGGGTGGGTGGGCCTGTGGAATGGGAGAGGGGAGGAAGTCTATTGTCATGCAGAGGGACATGGAAAGACTTGTCTGAAGCTTATCCCCTGCACTGGGGTCAGGTCGGGAAGGGACGGCACAGAGGTGAGCAGGAACCAACCGGCCTCTCTGTGGTGGGGCTGGCCCCGGGGCAGGCGTGGGGGTGATGGCTGGAAGTGGGATGGCGCGTGAGTTGGCACCAGCCAGCGGTGGAGGCAGAGACTCAGAGGTCAGGGATCTCTCTCTCTGTCTCTGTCTCTGTCTCTCTCCCTCAGGGAGCTGAGGAGAGTAAGGTGGCGCCCCCTGCCCACCTCGCCTACCTCTCCATGGGCCCTTCTTTCTCTGGCCGCTCCGGGAGCCCTGCGGGCTTGGGTTCAAGCCCCCACACACCGCACAGGCCAAGGGGGGGCCTAGGGCTGGCCTCGGGGGGCGGGGGGGTCCTCAGTGAAGGCCCCGCCCTCCCTCCAGGCTCTGACCCAGCTGCAGCTCTTCCATCGCCGCCCTTCTGGACTCGGCTTCAGCTGTCTCCCTCCCCT
The DNA here is from genome assembly GCF_020826845.1 of Diceros bicornis minor. Taxonomy (NCBI): domain Eukaryota; kingdom Metazoa; phylum Chordata; class Mammalia; order Perissodactyla; family Rhinocerotidae; genus Diceros; species Diceros bicornis. Next base: position 120,419 of record NW_026691391.1, on the reverse strand, counting down.
CCCCCACTCCCACTCAGCTTGCAGGCCGCTTCCCTGCCTTGAAAGCATGGCTCTGGCCCTGAGGGCCACAGACCTACTGGGCTTCAAGCTCAAGGCTCTGCCTGGGCCTGCTGCTTCGGCCAGGGGCTCATTTTTTCCTGGAAAGACAAAGCCATGGCCTCACCCCACGCCTGCACTTTGCCACGGCAGGCAGCCCAGATGTAGGAAAGGCTCTGTGGAGTCAGAAGTGCCGAGACAGGCAGATGGCACCAGAGGGTTTGGGGGCCAGGGCGCAAGTGGGCTAGCCCCTCCTCCCGGGAGTCGGGGAGGCCCGGCCTTCCTAGTGCCCAGGCCACGGCTCCGGGGAGAAAGCCGCCATGGAGGGCACGCGGGAGGCCCTCTGCCTGAGGTGGCAGGTGTCACGCCAGGGCCACTGCAAGCCTGGCTCTGCTTGCCTGCTTTCTCCAAAGGAGGCTGGCCGACCAGCCGAACCTGGCACCTGGGCCAGGCCCCTTCCAAGGGGACGAGTTGCAGAGGATAGAGCCCTGGGGGCGGCTGCCAAGTCTCCTGGGGCGTGTGCTGGGCCCCCGTCAGAGGAGGAAGCAGCCTGGTAAACGGTGTGCCAGGCCTGAGATCTGGAGGCCTCCCACACCCGGGTCCCTGTCCTGCCCAGGCCCCCCGAGGGAGGACGATGGTCGGGCAGTGGCGAGCGGGGTGGGGCTGGCGCCGAGCCTGCCCTTGGATGCCCCGGGGAAGGGCGCCGGGGGATGGGCTGCCCCTGGCCAGGTCTGAGGGACCGACCCAGCTCGGGGCTGTCGGGGGCAGAGAGAGAACCCCCCTCCGCCCTTTCCCTTCAGGTTCTTAGGGCTGGCCAAATCCTTCCCAAGACAGCTTGTCTGGAGAAAATCAGACCCAGCTGAAGAACATGTGTCCATGGGGGAAACCCGGGAAACTGAGTCTCCCCACACAATAGCAGAGATTCTCATCTTGCATCCTCTCCTGAGCTAATGACAAAGGTGGATGTCCCGGGTGGGTGGGCCTGTGGAATGGGAGAGGGGAGGAAGTCTATTGTCATGCAGAGGGACATGGAAAGACTTGTCTGAAGCTTATCCCCTGCACTGGGGTCAGGTCGGGAAGGGACGGCACAGAGGTGAGCAGGAACCAACCGGCCTCTCTGTGGTGGGGCTGGCCCCGGGGCAGGCGTGGGGGTGATGGCTGGAAGTGGGATGGCGCGTGAGTTGGCACCAGCCAGCGGTGGAGGCAGAGACTCAGAGGTCAGGGATCTCTCTCTCTGTCTCTGTCTCTGTCTCTCTCCCTCAGGGAGCTGAGGAGAGTAAGGTGGCGCCCCCTGCCCACCTCGCCTACCTCTCCATGGGCCCTTCTTTCTCTGGCCGCTCCGGGAGCCCTGCGGGCTTGGGTTCAAGCCCCCACACACCGCACAGGCCAAGGGGGGGGCCTAGGGCTGGCCTCGGGGGGCGGGGGGGTCCTCAGTGAAGGCCCCGCCCTCCCTCCAGGCTCTGACCCAGCTGCAGCTCTTCCATCGCCGCCCTTCTGGACTCGGCTTCAGCTGTCTCCCTCCCCTCCCCCACTCCCACTCAGCTTGCAGGCCGCTTCCCTGCCTTGAAAGCATGGCTCTGGCCCTGAGGGCCACAGACCTACTGGGCTTCAAGCTCAAGGCTCTGCCTGGGCCTGCTGCTTCGGCCAGGGGCTCATTTTTTCCTGGAAAGACAAAGCCATGGCCTCACCCCACGCCTGCACTTTGCCACGGCAGGCAGCCCAGATGTAGGAAAGGCTCTGTGGAGTCAGAAGTGCCGAGACAGGCAGATGGCACCAGAGGGTTTGGGGGCCAGGGCGCAAGTGGGCTAGCCCCTCCTCCCGGGAGTCGGGGAGGCCCGGCCTTCCTAGTGCCCAGGCCACGGCTCCGGGGAGAAACCCGCCATGGAGGGCACGCGGGAGGCCCTCTGCCTGAGGTGGCAGGTGTCACGCCAGGGCCACTGCAAGCCTGGCTCGGCTTGCCTGCTTTCTCCAAAGGAGGCTGGCCGAGCAGCCGAACCTGGCACCTGGGCCAGGCCCCTTCCAAGGGGACGAGTTGCAGAGGATAGAGCCCTGGGGGCGGCTGCCAAGTCTCCTGGGGCGTGTGCTGGGCCCCCGTCAGAGGAGGAAGCAGCCTGGTAAACGGGTGTGCCAGGCCTGAGATCTGGAGGCCTCCCACACCCGGGTCCCTGTCCTGCCCAGGCCCCCCGAGGGAGGACGATGGTCGGGCAGTGGCGAGCGGGGTGGGGCTGGCGCCGAGCCTGCCCTTGGATGCCCCGGGGAAGGGCGCCGGGGGATGGGCTGCCCCTGGCCAGGTCTGAGGGACCGACCCAGCTCGGGGCTGTCGGGGGCAGAGAGAGAACCCCCCTCCGCCCTTTCCCTTCAGGTTCTTAGGGCTGGCCAAATCCTTCCCAAGACAGCTTGTCTGGAGAAAATCAGACCCAGCTGAAGAACATGTGTCCATGGGGGAAACCCGGGAAACTGAGTCTCCCCACACAATAGCAGAGATTCTCATCTTGCATCCTCTCCTGAGCTAATGACAAAGGTGGATGTCCCGGGTGGGTGGGCCTGTGGAATGGGAGAGGGGAGGAAGTCTATTGTCATGCAGAGGGACATGGAAAGACTTGTCTGAAGCTTATCCCCTGCACTGGGGTCAGGTCGGGAAGGGACGGCACAGAGGTGAGCAGGAACCAACCGGCCTCTCTGTGGTGGGGCTGGCCCCGGGGGCAGGCGTGGGGGTGATGGCTGGAAGTGGGATGGCGCGTGAGTTGGCACCAGCCAGCGGTGGAGGCAGAGACTCAGAGGTCAGGGATCTCTCTCTCTGTCTCTGTCTCTGTCTCTCTCCCTCAGGGAGCTGAGGAGAGTAAGGTGGCGCCCCCTGCCCACCTCGCCTACCTCTCCATGGGCCCTTCTTTCTCTGGCCGCTCCGGGAGCCCTGCGGGCTTGGGTTCAAGCCCCCACACACCGCACAGGCCAAGGGCGCATGCGCGACCGCCGGGGCCTAGGGCTGGCCTCGGGGGTCGGGGGGGTCCTCAGTGAAGGCCCCGCCCTCCCTCCAGGCTCTGACCCAGCTGCAGCTCTTCCATAGCCGCCCTTCTGGCCTCGGCTTCAGCTGTCTCCCTCCCCTCCCCCACTCCCACTCAGCTTGCAGGCCGCTTCCCTGCCTTGAAAGCATTGCTCTGGCCCTGAGGGCCACAGACCTACTGGGCTTCAAGCTCAAGGCTCTGCCTGGGCCTGCTGCTTCGGCCAGGGGCTCATTTTTTCCTGGAAAGACAAAGCCATGGCCTCACCCCACGCCTGCACTTTGCCACGGCAGGCAGCCCAGATGTAGGAAAGGCTCTGTGGAGACAGAAGTGCCGAGACAGGCAGATGGCACCAGAGGGTTTGGGGGCCAGGGCGCAACTGGGCTAGCCCCTCCTCCCGGGAGTCGGGGAGGCCCGGCCTTCCTAGTGCCCAGGCCACGGCTCCGGGGAGAAACCCGCCATGGAGGGCCCGCGGGAGGCCCTCTGCCTGAGGTGGCAGGGTGTCACGCCAGGGCCACTGCAAGCCTGGCTCGGCTTGCCTGCTTTCTCCAAAGGAGGCTGGCCGACCAGCCGAACCTGGCACCTGGGCCAGGCCCCTTCCAAGGGGACGAGTTCCAGAGGATAGAGCCCTGGGGGCGGCTGCCAAGTCTCCTGGGGCGTGTGCTGGGCCCCCGTCAGAGGAGGAAGCAGCCTGGTAAACGGGTGGTGCCAGGCCTGAGATCTGGAGGCCTCCCACAGCCGGGTCCCTGTCCTGCCCAGGCCCCCCGAGGGAGGACGATGGTCGGGCAGTGGCGAGCGGGGTGGGGCTGGCGCCGAGCCTGCCCTTGGATGCCCCGGGGAAGGGCGCCGGGGGATGGGCTGCCCCTGGCCAGGTCTGAGGGACCGACCCAGCTCGGGGCTGTCGGGGGCAGAGAGAGAACCCCCCTCCGCCCTTTCCCTTCAGGTTCTTAGGGCTGGCCAAATCCTTCCCAAGACAGCTTGTCTGGAGAAAATCAGACCCAGCTGAAGAACATGTGTCCATGGGGGGAAACCCGGGCAACTGAGTCTCCCCACACAATAGCAGAGATTCTCATCTTGCATCCTCTCCTGAGCTAATGACAAAGGTGGATGTCCCGGGTGGGTGGGCCTGTGGAATGGGAGAGGGGAGGAAGTCTATTGTCATGCAGAGGGACATGGAAAGACTTGTCTGAAGTTTATCCCCTGCACTGGGGGTCAGGTCGGGAAGGGACGGCACAGAGGTGAGCAGGAACCAACCGGCCTCTCTGTGGTGGGGCTGGCCCCGGGGCAGGCGTGGGGGGTGATGGCTGGAAGTGGGATGGCGCGTGAGTTGGCACCAGCCAGCGGTGGAGGCAGAGACTCAGAGGTCAGGGATCTCTCTCTCTGTCTCCGTCTCTCTCTCTCTCCCTCAGGGAGCTGAGGAGAGTAAGGTGGCGCCCCCTGCCCACCTCGCCTACCTCTCCATGGGCCCTTCTTTCTCTGGCCGCTCCGGGAGCCCTGCGGGCTTGGGTTCAAGCCCCCACACACCGCACAGGCCAAGGGCGCATGCGCGACCGCCGGGGCCTAGGGCTGGCCTCGGGGGTCGGGGGGGGTCCTCAGTGAAGGCCCCGCCCTCCCTCCAGGCTCTGACCCAGCTGCAGCTCTTCCATCGCCGCCCTTCTGGACTCGGCTTCAGCTGTCTCCCTCCCCTCCCCCACTCCCACTCAGCTTGCAGGCCGCTTCCCTGCCTTGAAAGCATTGCTCTGGCCCTGAGGGCCACAGACCTACTGGGCTTCAAGCTCAAGGCTCTGCCTGGGCCTGCTGCTTCGGCCAGGGGCTCATTTTTTCCTGGAAAGACAAAGCCATGGCCTCACCCCACGCCTGCACTTTGCCACGGCAGGCAGCCCAGATGTAGGAAAGGCTCTGTGGAGTCAGAAGTGCCGAGACAGGCAGATGGCACCAGAGGGTTTGGGGGCCAGGGCGCAAGTGGGCTAGCCCCTCCTCCCGGGAGTCGGGGAGGCCCGGCCTTCCTAGTGCCCCGGCCACGGCTCCGGGGAGAAACCCGCCATGGAGGGCACGCGGGAGGCCCTCTGCCTGAGGTGGCAGGTGTCACGCCAGGGCCACTGCAAGCCTGGCTCGGCTTGCCTGCTTTCTCCAAAGGAGGCTGGCCGACCAGCCGAACCTGGCACCTGGGCCAGGCCCCTTCCAAGGGGACGAGTTGCAGAGGATAGAGCCCTGGGGGCGGCTGCCAAGTCTCCTGGGGCGTGTGCTGGGCCCCCGTCAGAGGAGGAAGCAGCCTGGTAAACGGTGTGCCAGGCCTGAGATCTGGAGGCCTCCACACCCGGGTCCCTGTCCTGCCCAGGCCCCCCCGAGGGAGGACGATGGTCGGGCAGTGGCGAGCGGGGGTGGGGCTGGCGCCGAGCCTGCCCTTGGATGCCCCGGGGAAGGGCGCCGGGGGATGGGCTGCCCCTGGCCAGGTCTGAGGGACCGACCCAGCTCGGGGCTGTCGGGGGCAGAGAGAGAACCCCCCCTCCGCCCTTTCCCTTCAGGTTCTTAGGGCTGGCCAAATCCTTCCCAAGACAGCTTGTCTGGAGAAAATCAGACCCAGCTGAAGAACATGTGTCCCATGGGGGAAACCCGGGCAACTGAGTCTCCCCACACAATAGCAGAGATTCTCATCTTGCATCCTCTCCTGAGCTAATGACAAAGGTGGATGTCCCGGGTGGGTGGGCCTGTGGAATGGGAGAGGGGAGGAAGTCTATTGTCATGCAGAGGGACATGGAAAGACTTGTCTGAAGCTTATCCCCTGCACTGGGGTCAGGTCGGGAAGGGACGGCACAGAGGTGAGCAGGAACCAACCGGCCTCTCTGTGGTGGGGCTGGCCCCGGGGCAGGCGTGGGGGTGATGGCTGGAAGTGGGATGGCGCGTGAGTTGGCACCAGCCAGCGGTGGAGGCAGAGACTCAGAGGTCAGGGATCTCTCTCTCTGTCTCTGTCTCTGTCTCTCTCCCTCAGGGAGCTGAGGAGAGTAAGGTGGCGCCCCCTGCCCACCTCGCCTACCTCTCCATGGGCCCTTCTTTCTCTGGCCGCTCCGGGAGCCCTGCGGGCTTGGGTTCAAGCCCCCACACACCGCACAGGCCAAGGGGGGGCCTAGGGCTGGCCTCGGGGGGCGGGGGGGTCCTCAGTGAAGGCCCCGCCCTCCCTCCAGGCTCTGACCCAGCTGCAGCTCTTCCATCGCCGCCCTTCTGGACTCGGCTTCAGCTGTCTCCCTCCCCTCCCCCACTCCCACTCAGCTTGCAGGCCGCTTCCCTGCCTTGAAAGCATGGCTCTGGCCCTGAGGGCCACAGACCTACTGGGCTTCAAGCTCAAGGCTCTGCCTGGGCCTGCTGCTTCGGCCAGGGGCTCATTTTTTCCTGGAAAGACAAAGCCATGGCCTCACCCCACGCCTGCACTTTGCCACGGCAGGCAGCCCAGATGTAGGAAAGGCTCTGTGGAGTCAGAAGTGCCGAGACAGGCAGATGGCACCAGAGGGTTTGGGGGCCAGGGCGCAAGTGGGCTAGCCCCTCCTCCCGGGAGTCGGGGAGGCCCGGCCTTCCTAGTGCCCAGGCCACGGCTCCGGGGAGAAACCCGCCATGGAGGGCACGCGGGAGGCCCTCTGCCTGAGGTGGCAGGTGTCACGCCAGGGCCACTGCAAGCCTGGCTCGGCTTGCCTGCTTTCTCCAAAGGAGGCTGGCCGACCAGCCGAACCTGGCACCTGGGCCAGGCCCCTTCCAAGGGGACGAGTTCCAGAGGATAGAGCCCTGGGGGCGGCTGCCAAGTCTCCTGGGGCGTGTGCTGGGCCCCCGTCAGAGGAGGAAGCAGCCTGGTAAACGGTGTGCCAGGCCTGAGATCTGGAGGCCTCCCACACCCGGGTCCCTGTCCTGCCCAGGCCCCCCGAGGGAGGACGATGGTCGGGCAGTGGCGAGCGGGGTGGGGCTGGCGCCGAGCCTGCCCTTGGATGCCCCGGGGAAGGGCGCCGGGGGATGGGCTGCCCCTGGCCAGGTCTGAGGGACCGACCCAGCTCGGGGCTGTCGGGGGCAGAGAGAGAACCCCCCTCCGCCCTTTCCCTTCAGGTTCTTAGGGCTGGCCAAATCCTTCCCAAGACAGCTTGTCTGGAGAAAATCAGACCCAGCTGAAGAACATGTGTCCATGGGGGAAACCCGGGAAACTGAGTCTCCCCACACAATAGCAGAGATTCTCATCTTGCATCCTCTCCTGAGCTAATGACAAAGGTGGATGTCCCGGGTTGGTGGGCCTGTGGAATGGGAGAGGGGAGGAAGTCTATTGTCATGCAGAGGGACATGGAAAGACTTGTCTGAAGCTTATCCCCTGCACTGGGGTCAGGTCGGGAAGGGACGGCACAGAGGTGAGCAGGAACCAACCGGCCTCTCTGTGGTGGGGCTGGCCCCGGGGCAGGCGTGGGGGTGATGGCTGGAAGTGGGATGGCGCGTGAGTTGGCACCAGCCAGCGGTGGAGGCAGAGACTCAGAGGTCAGGGATCTCTCTCTCTGTCTCGGTCCTGTCTCTCTCCCTCAGGGAGCTGAGGAGAGTAAGGTGGCGCCCCCTGCCCACCTCGCCTACCTCTCCATGGGCCCTTCTTTCTCTGGCCGCTCCGGGAGCCCTGCGGGCTTGGGTTCAAGCCCCCACACACCGCACAGGCCAAGGGCGCATGCGCGACCGCCGGGGCCTAGGGCTGGCCTCGGGGGGCGGGGGGGGGTCCTCAGTGAAGGCCCCGCCCTCCCTCCAGGCTCTGACCCAGCTGCAGCTCTTCCATCGCCGCCCTTCTGGACTCGGCTTCAGCTGTCTCCCTCCCCTCCCCCACTCCCACTCAGCTTGCAGGCCGCTTCCCTGCCTTGAAAGCATGGCTCTGGCCCTGAGGGCCACAGACCTACTGGGCTTCAAGCTCAAGGCTCTGCCTGGGCCTGCTGCTTCGGCCAGGGGCTCATTTTTTCCTGGAAAGACAAAGCCATGGCCTCACCCCACGCCTGCACTTTGCCACGGCAGGCAGCCCAGATGTAGGAAAGGCTCTGTGGAGTCAGAAGTGCCGAGACAGGCAGATGGCACCAGAGGGTTTGGGGGCCAGGGCGCAAGTGGGCTAGCCCCTCCTCCCGGGAGTCGGGGAGGCCCGGCCTTCCTAGTGCCCAGGCCACGGCTCCGGGGAGAAACCCGCCATGGAGGGCACGCGGGAGGCCCTCTGCCTGAGGTGGCAGGTGTCACGCCAGGGCCACTGCAAGCCTGGCTCGGCTTGCCTGCTTTCTCCAAAGGAGGCTGGCCGACCAGCCGAACCTGGCACCTGGGCCAGGCCCCTTCCAAGGGGACGAGTTGCAGAGGATAGAGCCCTGGGGGCGGCTGCCAAGTCTCCTGGGGCGTGTGCTGGGCCCCCGTCAGAGGAGGAAGCAGCCTGGTAAACGGTGTGCCAGGCCTGAGATCTGGAGGCCTCCCACACCCGGGTCCCTGTCCTGCCCAGGCCCCCCGAGGGAGGACGATGGTCGGGCAGTGGCGAGCGGGGTGGGGCTGGCGCCGAGCCTGCCCTTGGATGCCCCGGGGAAGGGCGCCGGGGGATGGGCTGCCCCTGGCCAGGTCTGAGGGACCGACCCAGCTCGGGGCTGTCGGGGGCAGAGAGGGAACCCCCCTCCGCCCTTTCCCTTCAGGTTCTTAGGGCTGGCCAAATCCTTCCCAAGACAGCTTGTCTGGAGAAAATCAGACCCAGCTGAAGAACATGTGTCCATGGGGGAAACCCGGGAAACTGAGTCTCCCCACACAATAGCAGAGATTCTCATCTTGCATCCTCTCCTGAGCTAATGACAAAGGTGGATGTCCCGGGTTGGTGGGCCTGTGGAATGGGAGAGGGGAGGAAGTCTATTGTCATGCAGAGGGACATGGAAAGACTTGTCTGAAGCTTATCCCCTGCACTGGGGTCAGGTCGGGAAGGGACGGCACAGAGGTGAGCAGGAACCAACCGGCCTCTCTGTGGTGGGGCTGGCCCCGGGGCAGGCGTGGGGGTGATGGCTGGAAGTGGGATGGCGCGTGAGTTGGCACCAGCCAGCGGTGGAGGCAGAGACTCAGAGGTCAGGGATCTCTCTCTCTGTCTCGGTCCTGTCTCTCTCCCTCAGGGAGCTGAGGAGAGTAAGGTGGCGCCCCCTGCCCACCTCGCCTACCTCTCCATGGGCCCTTCTTTCTCTGGCCGCTCCGGGAGCCCTGCGGGCTTGGGTTCAAGCCCACACACACCGCACAGGCCAAGGGCGCATGCGCGACCGCCGGGGCCTAGGACTGGCCTCGGGGGGCGGGGGGGTCCTCAGTGAAGGCCCCGCCCTCCCTCCAGGCTCTGACCCAGCTGCAGCTCTTCCATCGCCGCCCTTCTGGACTGGGCTTCAGCTGTCTCCCTCCCCTCCCCCACTCCCACTCAGCTTGCAGGCCGCTTCCCTGCCTTGAAAGCATGGCTCTGGCCCTGAGGGCCACAGACCTACTGGGCTTCAAGCTCAAGGCTCTGCCTGGGCCTGCTGCTTCGGCCAGGGGCTCATTTTTTCCTGGAAAGGCGAAGCCATGGCCTCACCCCACGCCTGCACTTTGCCACGGCAGGCAGCCCAGATGTAGGAAAGGCTCTGTGGAGTCAGAAGTGCCGAGACAGGCAGATGGCACCAGAGGGTTTGGGGGCCAGGGCGCAAGTGGGCTAGCCCCTCCTCCCGGGAGTCGGGGAGGCCCGGCCTTCCTAGTGCCCATGCCACGGCTCCGGGGAGAAACCCGCCATGGAGGGCACGCGGGAGGCCCTCTGCCTGAGGTGGCAGGTGTCACGCCAGGGCCACTGCAAGCCTGGCTCGGCTTGCCTGCTTTCTCCAAAGGAGGCTGGCCGACCAGCCGAACCTGGCACCTGGGCCAGGCCCCTTCCAAGGGGACGAGTTGCAGAGGATAGAGCCCTGGGGGCGGCTGCCAAGTCTCCTGGGGCGTGTGCTGGGCCCCCGTCAGAGGAGGAAGCAGCCTGGTAAACGGTGTGCCAGGCCTGAGATCTGGAGGCCTCCCACACCCGGGTCCCTGTCCTGCCCAGGCCCCCCGAGGGAGGACGATGGTCGGGCAGTGGCGAGCGGGGTGGGGCTGGCGCCGAGCCTGCCCTTGGATGCCCCGGGGAAGGGCGCCGGGGGATGGGCTGCCCCTGGCCAGGTCTGAGGGACCGACCCAGCTCGGGGCTGTCGGGGGCAGAGAGGGAACCCCCCTCCGCCCTTTCCCTTCAGGTTCTTAGGGCTGGCCAAATCCTTCCCAAGACAGCTTGTCTGGAGAAAATCAGACCCAGCTGAAGAACATGTGTCCATGGGGGAAACCCGGGAAACTGAGTCTCCCCACACAATAGCAGAGATTCTCATCTTGCATCCTCTCCTGAGCTAATGACAAAGGTGGATGTCCCGGGTTGGTGGGCCTGTGGAATGGGAGAGGGGAGGAAGTCTATTGTCATGCAGAGGGACATGGAAAGACTTGTCTGAAGCTTATCCCCTGCACTGGGGTCAGGTCGGGAAGGGACGGCACAGAGGTGAGCAGGAACCAACCGGCCTCTCTGTGGTGGGGCTGGCCCCGGGGCAGGCGTGGGGGTGATGGCTGGAAGTGGGATGGCGCGTGAGTTGGCACCAGCCAGCGGTGGAGGCAGAGACTCAGAGGTCAGGGATCTCTCTCTCTGTCTCGGTCCTGTCTCTCTCCCTCAGGGAGCTGAGGAGAGTAAGGTGGCGCCCCCTGCCCACCTCGCCTACCTCTCCATGGGCCCTTCTTTCTCTGGCCGCTCCGGGAGCCCTGCGGGCTTGGGTTCAAGCCCACACACACCGCACAGGCCAAGGGCGCATGCGCGACCGCCGGGGCCTAGGGCTGGCCTCGGGGGGCGGGGGGGTCCTCAGTGAAGGCCCCGCCCTCCCTCCAGGCTCTGACCCAGCTGCAGCTCTTCCATCGCCGCCCTTCTGGACTGGGCTTCAGCTGTCTCCCTCCCCTCCCCCACTCCCACTCAGCTTGCAGGCCGCTTCCCTGCCTTGAAAGCATGGCTCTGGCCCTGAGGGCCACAGACCTACTGGGCTTCAAGCTCAAGGCTCTGCCTGGGCCTGCTAATTCGGCCAGGGGCTCATTTTTTCCTGGAAAGACGAAGCCATGGCCTCACCCCACGCCTGCACTTTGCCACGGCAGGCAGCCCAGATGTAGGAAAGGCTCTGTGGAGTCAGAAGTGCCGAGACAGGCAGATGGCACCAGAGGGTTTGGGGGCCAGGGCGCAAGTGGGCTAGCCCCTCCTCCCGGGAGTCGGGGAGGCCCGGCCTTCCTAGTGCCCATGCCACGGCTCCGGGGAGAAACCCGCCATGGAGGGCACGCGGGAGGCCCTCTGCCTGAGGTGGCAGGTGTCACGCCAGGGCCACTGCAAGCCTGGCTCGGCTTGCCTGCTTTCTCCAAAGGAGGCTGGCCGACCAGCCGAACCTGGCACCTGGGCCAGGCCCCTTCCAAGGGGACGAGTTGCAGAGGATAGAGCCCTGGGGGCGGCTGCCAAGTCTCCTGGGGCGTGTGCTGGGCCCCCGTCAGAGGAGGAAGCAGCCTGGTAAACGGTGTGCCAGGCCTGAGATCTGGAGGCCTCCCACACCCGGGTCCCTGTCCTGCCCAGGCCCCCTGAGGGAGGACGATGGTCGGGCAGTGGCGAGCGGGGTGGGGCTGGCGCCGAGCCTGCCCTTGGATGCCCCGGGGAAGGGCGCCGGGGGATGGGCTGCCCCTGGCCAGGTCTGAGGGACCGACCCAGCTCGGGGCTGTCGGGGGCAGAGAGAGAACCCCCCTCCGCCCTTTCCCTTCAGGTTCTTAGGGCTGGCCAAATCCTTCCCAAGACAGCTTGTCTGGAGAAAATCAGACCCAGCTGAAGAACATGTGTCCATGGGGGAAACCCGGGAAACTGAGTCTCCCCACACAATAGCAGAGATTCTCATCTTGCATCCTCTCCTGAGCTAATGACAAAGGTGGATGTCCCGGGTTGGTGGGCCTGTGGAATGGGAGAGGGGAGGAAGTCTATTGTCATGCAGAGGGACATGGAAAGACTTGTCTGAAGCTTATCCCCTGCACTGGGGTCAGGTCGGGAAGGGACGGCACAGAGGTGAGCAGGAACCAACCGGCCTCTCTGTGGTGGGGCTGGCCCCGGGGCAGGCGTGGGGGTGATGGCTGGAAGTGGGATGGCGCGTGAGTTGGCACCAGCCAGCGGTGGAGGCAGAGACTCAGAGGTCAGGGATCTCTCTCTCTGTCTCGGTCCTGTCTCTCTCCCTCAGGGAGCTGAGGAGAGTAAGGTGGCGCCCCCTGCCCACCTCGCCTACCTCTCCATGGGCCCTTCTTTCTCTGGCCGCTCCGGGAGCCCTGCGGGCTTGGGTTCAAGCCCACACACACCGCACAGGCCAAGGGCGCATGCGCGACCGCCGGGGCCTAGGGCTGGCCTCGGGGGGCGGGGGGGTCCTCAGTGAAGGCCCCGCCCTCCCTCCAGGCTCTGACCCAGCTGCAGCTCTTCCATCGCCGCCCTTCTGGACTGGGCTTCAGCTGTCTCCCTCCCCTCCCCCACTCCCACTCAGCTTGCAGGCCGCTTCCCTGCCTTGAAAGCATGGCTCTGGCCCTGAGGGCCACAGACCTACTGGGCTTCAAGCTCAAGGCTCTGCCTGGGCCTGCTGCTTCGGCCAGGGGCTCATTTTTTCCTGGAAAGACAAAGCCATGGCCTCACCCCACGCCTGCACTTTGCCACGGCAGGCAGCCCAGATGTAGGAAAGGCTCTGTGGAGTCAGAAGTGCCGAGACAGGCAGATGGCACCAGAGGGTTTGGGGGCCAGGGCGCAACTGGGCTAGCCCCTCCTCCCGGGAGTCGGGGAGGCCCGGCCTTCCTAGTGCCCAGGCCACGGCTCCGGGGAGAAACCCGCCATGGAGGGCACGCGGGAGGCCCTCTGCCTGAGGTGGCAGGTGTCACGCCAGGGCCACTGCAAGCCTGGCTCGGCTTGCCTGCTTTCTCCAAAGGAGGCTGGCCGACCAGCCGAACCTGGCACCTGGGCCAGGCCCCTTCCAAGGGGACGAGTTGCAGAGGATAGAGCCCTGGGGGCGGCTGCCAAGTCTCCTGGGGCGTGTGCTGGGCCCCCGTCAGAGGAGGAAGCAGCCTGGTAAACGGTGTGCCAGGCCTGAGATCTGGAGGCCTCCCACACCCGGGTCCCTGTCCTGCCCAGGCCCCCCGAGGGAGGACGATGGTCGGGCAGTGGCGAGCGGGGTGGGGCTGGCGCCGAGCCTGCCCTTGGATGCCCCGGGGAAGGGCGCCGGGGGATGGGCTGCCCCTGGCCAGGTCTGAGGGACCGACCCAGCTCGGGGCTGTCGGGGGCAGAGAGAGAACCCCCCTCCGCCCTTTCCCTTCAGGTTCTTAGGGCTGGCCAAATCCTTCCCAAGACAGCTTGTCTGGAGAAAATCAGACCCAGCTGAAGAACATGTGTCCATGGGGGAAACCCGGGAAACTGAGTCTCCCCACACAATAGCAGAGATTCTCATCTTGCATCCTCTCCTGAGCTAATGACAAAGGTGGATGTCCCGGGTGGGTGGGCCTGTGGAATGGGAGAGGGGAGGAAGTCTATTGTCATGCAGAGGGACATGGAAAGACTTGTCTGAAGCTTATCCCCTGCACTGGGGTCAGGACGGGAAGGGACGGCACAGAGGTGAGCAGGAACCAACCGGCCTCTCTGTGGTGGGGCTGGCCCAGGGGCAGGCGTGGGGGTGATGGCTGGAAGTGGGATGGCGCGTGAGTTGGCACCAGCCAGCGGTGGAGGCAGAGACTCAGAGGTCAGGGATCTCTCTCTCTGTCTCTGTCTCTGTCTCTCTCCCTCAGGGAGCTGAGGAGAGTAAGGTGGCGCCCCCTGCCCACCTCGCCTACCTCTCCATGGGCCCTTCTTTCTCTGGCCGCTCCGGGAGCCCTGCGGGCTTGGGTTCAAGCCCCCACACACCGCACAGGCCAAGGGCGCATGCGCGACCGCCGGGGCCTAGGGCTGGCCTCGGGGGGCGGGGGGGTCCTCAGTGAAGGCCCCGCCCTCCCTCCAGGCTCTGACCCAGCTGCAGCTCTTCCATCGCCGCCCTTCTGGACTCGGCTTCAGCTGTCTCCCTCCCCTCCCCCACTCCCACTCAGCTTGCAGGCCGCTTCCCTGCCTTGAAAGCATGGCTCTGGCCCTGAGGGCCACAGACCTACTGGGCTTCAAGCTCAAGGCTCTGCCTGGGCCTGCTGCTTCGGCCAGGGGCTCATTTTTTCCTGGAAAGACAAAGCCATGGCCTCACCCCACGCCTGCACTTTGCCACGGCAGGCAGCCCAGATGTAGGAAAGGCTCTGTGGAGTCAGAAGTGCCGAGACAGGCAGATGGCACCAGAGGGTTTGGGGGCCAGGGCGCAAGTGGGCTAGCCCCTCCTCCCGGGAGTCGGGGAGGCCCGGCCTTCCTAGTGCCCAGGCCACGGCTCCGGGGAGAAACCCGCCATGGAGGGCACGCGGGAGGCCCTCTGCCTGAGGTGGCAGGTGTCACGCCAGGGCCACTGCAAGCCTGGCTCGGCTTGCCTGCTTTCTCCAAAGGAGGCTGGCCGAGCAGCCGAACCTGGCACCTGGGCCAGGCCCCTTCCAAGGGGACGAGTTGCAGAGGATAGAGCCCTGGGGGCGGCTGCCAAGTCTCCTGGGGCGTGTGCTGGGCCCCCGTCAGAGGAGGAAGCAGCCTGGTAAACGGTGTGCCAGGCCTGAGATCTGGAGGCCTCCCACACCCGGGTCCCTGTCCTGCCCAGGCCCCCCGAGGGAGGACGATGGTCGGGCAGTGGCGAGCGGGGTGGGGCTGGCGCCGAGCCTGCCCTTGGATGCCCCGGGGAAGGGCGCCGGGGGATGGGCTGCCCCTGGCCAGGTCTGAGGGACCGACCCAGCTCGGGGCTGTCGGGGGCAGAGAGAGAACCCCCCTCCGCCCTTTCCCTTCAGGTTCTTAGGGCTGGCCAAATCCTTCCCAAGACAGCTTGTCTGGAGAAAATCAGACCCAGCTGAAGAACATGTGTCCATGGGGGAAACCCGGGAAACTGAGTCTCCCCACACAATAGCAGAGATTCTCATCTTGCATCCTCTCCTGAGCTAATGACAAAGGTGGATGTCCCGGGTGGGTGGGCCTGTGGAATGGGAGAGGGGAGGAAGTCTATTGTCATGCAGAGGGACATGGAAAGACTTGTCTGAAGCTTATCCCCTGCACTGGGGTCAGGTCGGGAAGGGACGGCACAGAGGTGAGCAGGAACCAACCGGCCTCTCTGTGGTGGGGCTGGCCCCGGGGCAGGCGTGGGGGTGATGGCTGGAAGTGGGATGGCGCGTGAGTTGGCACCAGCCAGCGGTGGAGGCAGAGACTCAGAGGTCAGGGATCTCTCTCTCTGTCTCTGTCTCTGTCTCTCTCCCTCAGGGAGCTGAGGAGAGTAAGGTGGCGCCCCCTGCCCACCTCGCCTACCTCTCCATGGGCCCTTCTTTCTCTGGCCGCTCCGGGAGCCCTGCGGGCTTGGGTTCAAGCCCCCACACACCGCACAGGCCAAGGGGGGGCCTAGGGCTGGCCTCGGGGGGCGGGGGGGTCCTCAGTGAAGGCCCCGCCCTCCCTCCAGGCTCTGACCCAGCTGCAGCTCTTCCATCGCCGCCCTTCTGGACTCGGCTTCAGCTGTCTCCCTCCCCTCCCCCACTCCCACTCAGCTTGCAGGCCGCTTCCCTGCCTTGAAAGCATGGCTCTGGCCCTGAGGGCCACAGACCTACTGGGCTTCAAGCTCAAGGCTCTGCCTGGGCCTGCTGCTTCGGCCAGGGGCTCATTTTTTCCTGGAAAGACAAAGCCATGGCCTCACCCCACGCCTGCACTTTGCCACGGCAGGCAGCCCAGATGTAGGAAAGGCTCTGTGGAGTCAGAAGTGCCGAGACAGGCAGATGGCACCAGAGGGTTTGGGGGCCAGGGCGCAAGTGGGCTAGCCCCTCCTCCCGGGAGTCGGGGAGGCCCGGCCTTCCTAGTGCCCAGGCCACGGCTCCGGGGAGAAACCCGCCATGGAGGGCACGCGGGAGGCCCTCTGCCTGAGGTGGCAGGTGTCACGCCAGGGCCACTGCAAGCCTGGCTCGGCTTGCCTGCTTTCTCCAAAGGAGGCTGGCCGACCAGCCGAACCTGGCACCTGGGCCAGGCCCCTTCCAAGGGGACGAGTTGCAGAGGATAGAGCCCTGGGGGCGGCTGCCAAGTCTCCTGGGGCGTGTGCTGGGCCCCCGTCAGAGGAGGAAGCAGCCTGGTAAACGGTGTGCCAGGCCTGAGATCTGGAGGCCTCCCACACCCGGGTCCCTGTCCTGCCCAGGCCCCCCGAGGGAGGACGATGGTCGGGCAGTGGCGAGCGGGGTGGGGCTGGCGCCGAGCCTGCCCTTGGATGCCCCGGGGAAGGGCGCCGGGGGATGGGCTGCCCCTGGCCAGGTCTGAGGGACCGACCCAGCTCGGGGCTGTCGGGGGCAGAGAGAGAACCCCCCTCCGCCCTTTCCCTTCAGGTTCTTAGGGCTGGCCAAATCCTTCCCAAGACAGCTTGTCTGGAGAAAATCAGACCCAGCTGAAGAACATGTGTCCATGGGGGAAACCCGGGAAACTGAGTCTCCCCACACAATAGCAGAGATTCTCATCTTGCATCCTCTCCTGAGCTAATGACAAAGGTGGATGTCCCGGGTGGGTGGGCCTGTGGAATGGGAGAGGGGAGGAAGTCTATTGTCATGCAGAGGGACATGGAAAGACTTGTCTGAAGCTTATCCCCTGCACTGGGGTCAGGTCGGGAAGGGACGGCACAGAGGTGAGCAGGAACCAACCGGCCTCTCTGTGGTGGGGCTGGCCCCGGGGCAGGCGTGGGGGTGATGGCTGGAAGTGGGATGGCGCGTGAGTTGGCACCAGCCAGCGGTGGAGGCAGAGACTCAGAGGTCAGGGATCTCTCTCTCTGTCTCTGTCTCTGTCTCTCTCCCTCAGGGAGCTGAGGAGAGTAAGGTGGCGCCCCCTGCCCACCTCGCCTACCTCTCCATGGGCCCTTCTTTCTCTGGCCGCTCCGGGAGCCCTGCGGGCTTGGGTTCAAGCCCCCACACACCGCACAGGCCAAGGGCGCATGCGCGACCGCCGGGGCCTAGGGCTGGCCTCGGGGGGCGGGGGGGTCCTCAGTGAAGGCCCCGCCCTCCCTCCAGGCTCTGACCCAGCTGCAGCTCTTCCATCGCCGCCCTTCTGGACTCGGCTTCAGCTGTCTCCCTCCCCTCCCCCACTCCCACTCAGCTTGCAGGCCGCTTCCCTGCCTTGAAAGCATGGCTCTGGCCCTGAGGGCCACAGACCTACTGGGCTTCAAGCTCAAGGCTCTGCCTGGGCCTGCTGCTTCGGCCAGGGGCTCATTTTTTCCTGGAAAGACAAAGCCATGGCCTCACCCCACGCCTGCACTTTGCCACGGCAGGCAGCCCAGATGTAGGAAAGGCTCTGTGGAGTCAGAAGTGCCGAGACAGGCAGATGGCACCAGAGGGTTTGGGGGCCAGGGCGCAAGTGGGCTAGCCCCTCCTCCCGGGAGTCGGGGAGGCCCGGCCTTCCTAGTGCCCAGGCCACGGCTCCGGGGAGAAAGCCGCCATGGAGGGCACGCGGGAGGCCCTCTGCCTGAGGTGGCAGGTGTCACGCCAGGGCCACTGCAAGCCTGGCTCGGCTTGCCTGCTTTCTCCAAAGGAGGCTGGCCGACCAGCCGAACCTGGCACCTGGGCCAGGCCCCTTCCAAGGGGACGAGTTGCAGAGGATAGAGCCCTGGGGGCGGCTGCCAAGTCTCCTGGGGCGTGTGCTGGGCCCCCGTCAGAGGAGGAAGCAGCCTGGTAAACGGTGTGCCAGGCCTGAGATCTGGAGGCCTCCCACACCCGGGTCCCTGTCCTGCCCAGGCCCCCCGAGGGAGGACGATGGTCGGGCAGTGGCGAGCGGGGTGGGGCTGGCGCCGAGCCTGCCCTTGAATGCCCCGGGGAAGGGCGCCGGGGGATGGGCTGCCCCTGGCCAGGTCTGAGGGACCGACCCCAGCTCGGGGCTGTCGGGGGCAGAGAGAGAACCCCCCTCCGCCCTTTCCCTTCAGGTTCTTAGGGCTGGCCAAATCCTTCCCAAGACAGCTTGTCTGGAGAAAATCAGACCCAGCTGAAGAACATGTGTCCATGGGGGAAACCCGGGAAACTGAGTCTCCCCACACAATAGCAGAGATTCTCATCTTGCATCCTCTCCTGAGCTAATGACAAAGGTGGATGTCCCGGGTGGGTGGGCCTGTGGAATGGGAGAGGGGAGGAAGTCTATTGTCATGCAGAGGGACATGGAAAGACTTGTCTGAAGCTTATCCCCTGCACTGGGGTCAGGTCGGGAAGGGACGGCACAGAGGTGAGCAGGAACCAACCGGAATCTCTGTGGTGGGGCTGGCCCCGGGGCAGGCGTGGGGGTGATGGCTGGAAGTGGGATGGCGCGTGAGTTGGCACCAGCCAGCGGTGGAGGCAGAGACTCAGAGGTCAGGGATCTCTCTCTCTGTCTCTGTCTCTGTCTCTCTCCCTCAGGGAGCTGAGGAGAGTAAGGTGGCGCCCCCTGCCCACCTCGCCTACCTCTCCATGGGCCCTTCTTTCTCTGGCCGCTCCGGGAGCCCTGCGGGCTTGGGTTCAAGCCCCCACACACCGCACAGGCCAAGGGGGGGCCTAGGGCTGGCCTCGGGGGGCGGGGGGGTCCTCAGTGAAGGCCCCGCCCTCCCTCCAGGCTCTGACCCAGCTGCAGCTCTTCCATCGCCGCCCTTCTGGACTCGGCTTCAGCTGTCTCCCTCCCCTCCCCCACTCCCACTCAGCTTGCAGGCCGCTTCCCTGCCTTGAAAGCATTGCTCTGGCCCTGAGGGCCACAGACCTACTGGGCTTCAAGCTCAAGGCTCTGCCTGGGCCTGCTGCTTCGGCCAGGGGCTCATTTTTTCCTGGAAAGACAAAGCCATGGCCTCACCCCACGCCTGCACTTTGCCACGGCAGGCAGCCCAGATGTAGGAAAGGCTCTGTGGAGTCAGAAGTGCCGAGACAGGCAGATGGCACCAGAGGGTTTGGGGGCCAGGGCGCAAGTGGGCTAGCCCCTCCTCCCGGGAGTCGGGGAGGCCCGGCCTTCCTAGTGCCCAGGCCACGGCTCCGGGGAGAAACCCGCCATGGAGGGCACGCGGGAGGCCCTCTGCCTGAGGTGGCAGGTGTCACGCCAGGGCCACTGCAAGCCTGGCTCGGCTTGCCTGCTTTCTCCAAAGGAGGCTGGCCGACCAGCCGAACCTGGCACCTGGGCCAGGCCCCTTCCAAGGGGACGAGTTGCAGAGGATAGAGCCCTGGGGGCGGCTGCCAAGTCTCCTGGGGCGTGTGCTGGGCCCCCGTCAGAGGAGGAAGCAGCCTGGTAAACGGTGTGCCAGGCCTGAGATCTGGAGGCCTCCCACACCCGGGTCCCTGTCCTGCCCAGGCCCCCCGAGGGAGGACGATGGTCGGGCAGTGGCGAGCGGGGTGGGGCTGGCGCCGAGCCTGCCCTTGGATGCCCCGGGGAAGGGCGCCGGGGGATGGGCTGCCCCTGGCCAGGTCTGAGGGACCGACCCAGCTCGGGGCTGTCGGGGGCAGAGAGAGAACCCCCCTCCGCCCTTTCCCTTCAGGTTCTTAGGGCTGGCCAAATCCTTCCCAAGACAGCTTGTCTGGAGAAAATCAGACCCAGCTGAAGAACATGTGTCCATGGGGGAAACCCGGGAAACTGAGTCTCCCCACACAATAGCAGAGATTCTCATCTTGCATCCTCTCCTGAGCTAATGACAAAGGTGGATGTCCCGGGTGGGTGGGCCTGTGGAATGGGAGAGGGGAGGAAGTCTATTGTCATGCAGAGGGACATGGAAAGACTTGTCTGAAGCTTATCCCCTGCACTGGGGTCAGGTCGGGAAGGGACGGCACAGAGGTGAGCAGGAACCAACCGGCCTCTCTGTGGTGGGGCTGGCCCCGGGGCAGGCGTGGGGGTGATGGCTGGAAGTGGGATGGCGCGTGAGTTGGCACCAGCCAGCGGTGGAGGCAGAGACTCAGAGGTCAGGGATCTCTCTCTCTGTCTCTGTCTCTGTCTCTCTCCCTCAGGGAGCTGAGGAGAGTAAGGTGGCGCCCCCTGCCCACCTCGCCTACCTCTCCATGGGCCCTTCTTTCTCTGGCCACTCCGGGAGCCCTGCGGGCTTGGGTTCAAGCCCCCACACACCGCAAAGGCCAAGGGCGCATGCGCGACCGCCGGGGCCTAGGGCTGGCCTCGGGGGGCGGGGGGGTCCTCAGTGAAGGCCCCGCCCTCCCTCCAGGCTCTGACCCAGCTGCAGCTCTTCCATCGCCGCCCTTCTGGACTCGGCTTCAGCTGTCTCCCTCCCCTCCCCCACTCCCACTCAGCTTGCAGGCCGCTTCCCTGCCTTGAAAGCATGGCTCTGGCCCTGAGGGCCACAGACCTACTGGGCTTCAAGCTCAAGGCTCTGCCTGGGCCTGCTGCTTCGGCCAGGGGCTCATTTTTTCCTGGAAAGACAAAGCCATGGCCTCACCCCACGCCTGCACTTTGCCACGGCAGGCAGCCCAGATGTAGGAAAGGCTCTGTGGAGTCAGAAGTGCCGAGACAGGCAGATGGCACCAGAGGGTTTGGGGGCCAGGGCGCAAGTGGGCTAGCCCCTCCTCCCGGGAGTCGGGGAGGCCCGGCCTTCCTAGTGCCCAGGCCACGGCTCCGGGGAGAAAGCCGCCATGGAGGGCACGCGGGAGGCCCTCTGCCTGAGGTGGCAGGTGTCACGCCAGGGCCACTGCAAGCCTGGCTCGGCTTGCCTGCTTTCTCCAAAGGAGGCTGGCCGACCAGCCGAACCTGGCACCTGGGCCAGGCCCCTTCCAAGGGGACGAGTTGCAGAGGATAGAGCCCTGGGGGCGGCTGCCAAGTCTCCTGGGGCGTGTGCTGGGCCCCCGTCAGAGGAGGAAGCAGCCTGGTAAACGGTGTGCCAGGCCTGAGATCTGGAGGCCTCCCACACCCGGGTCCCTGTCCTGCCCAGGCCCCCCGAGGGAGGACGATGGTCGGGCAGTGGCGAGCGGGGTGGGGCTGGCGCCGAGCCTGCCCTTGAATGCCCCGGGGAAGGGCGCCGGGGGATGGGCTGCCCCTGGCCAGGTCTGAGGGACCGACCCCAGCTCGGGGCTGTCGGGGGCAGAGAGAGAACCCCCCTCCGCCCTTTCCCTTCAGGTTCTTAGGGCTGGCCAAATCCTTCCCAAGACAGCTTGTCTGGAGAAAATCAGACCCAGCTGAAGAACATGTGTCCATGGGGGAAACCCGGGAAACTGAGTCTCCCCACACAATAGCAGAGATTCTCATCTTGCATCCTCTCCTGAGCTAATGACAAAGGTGGATGTCCCGGGTGGGTGGGCCTGTGGAATGGGAGAGGGGAGGAAGTCTATTGTCATGCAGAGGGACATGGAAAGACTTGTCTGAAGCTTATCCCCTGCACTGGGGTCAGGTCGGGAAGGGACGGCACAGAGGTGAGCAGGAACCAACCGGAATCTCTGTGGTGGGGCTGGCCCCGGGGCAGGCGTGGGGGTGATGGCTGGAAGTGGGATGGCGCGTGAGTTGGCACCAGCCAGCGGTGGAGGCAGAGACTCAGAGGTCAGGGATCTCTCTCTCTGTCTCTGTCTCTGTCTCTCTCCCTCAGGGAGCTGAGGAGAGTAAGGTGGCGCCCCCTGCCCACCTCGCCTACCTCTCCATGGGCCCTTCTTTCTCTGGCCGCTCCGGGAGCCCTGCGGGCTTGGGTTCAAGCCCCCACACACCGCACAGGCCAAGGGGGGGCCTAGGGCTGGCCTCGGGGGGCGGGGGGGTCCTCAGTGAAGGCCCCGCCCTCCCTCCAGGCTCTGACCCAGCTGCAGCTCTTCCATCGCCGCCCTTCTGGACTCGGCTTCAGCTGTCTCCCTCCCCTCCCCCACTCCCACTCAGCTTGCAGGCCGCTTCCCTGCCTTGAAAGCATGGCTCTGGCCCTGAGGGCCACAGACCTACTGGGCTTCAAGCTCAAGGCTCTGCCTGGGCCTGCTGCTTCGGCCAGGGGCTCATTTTTTCCTGGAAAGACAAAGCCATGGCCTCACCCCACGCCTGCACTTTGCCACGGCAGGCAGCCCAGATGTAGGAAAGGCTCTGTGGAGTCAGAAGTGCCGAGACAGGCAGATGGCACCAGAGGGTTTGGGGGCCAGGGCGCAAGTGGGCTAGCCCCTCCTCCCGGGAGTCGGGGAGGCCCGGCCTTCCTAGTGCCCAGGCCACGGCTCCGGGGAGAAACCCGCCATGGAGGGCACGCGGGAGGCCCTCTGCCTGAGGTGGCAGGTGTCACGCCAGGGCCACTGCAAGCCTGGCTCGGCTTGCCTGCTTTCTCCAAAGGAGGCTGGCCGACCAGCCGAACCTGGCACCTGGGCCAGGCCCCTTCCAAGGGGACGAGTTGCAGAGGATAGAGCCCTGGGGGCGGCTGCCAAGTCTCCTGGGGCGTGTGCTGGGCCCCCGTCAGAGGAGGAAGCAGCCTGGTAAACGGTGTGCCAGGCCTGAGATCTGGAGGCCTCCCACACCCGGGTCCCTGTCCTGCCCAGGCCCCCCGAGGGAGGACGATGGTCGGGCAGTGGCGAGCGGGGTGGGGCTGGCGCCGAGCCTGCCCTTGGATGCCCCGGGGAAGGGCGCCGGGGGATGGGCTGCCCCTGGCCAGGTCTGAGGGACCGACCCAGCTCGGGGCTGTCGGGGGCAGAGAGAGAACCCCCCTCCGCCCTTTCCCTTCAGGTTCTTAGGGCTGGCCAAATCCTTCCCAAGACAGCTTGTCTGGAGAAAATCAGACCCAGCTGAAGAACATGTGTCCATGGGGGAAACCCGGGAAACTGAGTCTCCCCACACAATAGCAGAGATTCTCATCTTGCATCCTCTCCTGAGCTAATGACAAAGGTGGATGTCCCGGGTGGGTGGGCCTGTGGAATGGGAGAGGGGAGGAAGTCTATTGTCATGCAGAGGGACATGGAAAGACTTGTCTGAAGCTTATCCCCTGCACTGGGGTCAGGTCGGGAAGGGACGGCACAGAGGTGAGCAGGAACCAACCGGCCTCTCTGTGGTGGGGCTGGCCCCGGGGCAGGCGTGGGGGTGATGGCTGGAAGTGGGATGGCGCGTGAGTTGGCACCAGCCAGCGGTGGAGGCAGAGACTCAGAGGTCAGGGATCTCTCTCTCTGTCTCTGTCTCTGTCTCTCTCCCTCAGGGAGCTGAGGAGAGTAAGGTGGCGCCCCCTGCCCACCTCGCCTACCTCTCCATGGGCCCTTCTTTCTCTGGCCGCTCCGGGAGCCCTGCGGGCTTGGGTTCAAGACCCCACACACCGCACAGGCCAAGGGGGGGGCCTAGGGCTGGCCTCGGGGGGCGGGGGGGTCCTCAGTGAAGGCCCCGCCCTCCCTCCAGGCTCTGACCCAGCTGCAGCTCTTCCATCGCCGCCCTTCTGGACTCGGCTTCAGCTGTCTCCCTCCCCTCCCCCACTCCCACTCAGCTTGCAGGCCGCTTCCCTGCCTTGAAAGCATGGCTCTGGCCCTGAGGGCCACAGACCTACTGGGCTTCAAGCTCAAGGCTCTGCCTGGGCCTGCTGCTTCGGCCAGGGGCTCATTTTTTCCTGGAAAGACAAAGCCATGGCCTCACCCCACGCCTGCACTTTGCCACGGCAGGCAGCCCAGATGTAGGAAAGGCTCTGTGGAGTCAGAAGTGCCGAGACAGGCAGATGGCACCAGAGGGTTTGGGGGCCAGGGCGCAAGTGGGCTAGCCCCTCCTCCCGGGAGTCGGGGAGGCCCGGCCTTCCTAGTGCCCAGGCCACGGCTCCGGGGAGAAAGCCGCCATGGAGGGCACGCGGGAGGCCCTCTGCCTGAGGTGGCAGGTGTCACGCCAGGGCCACTGCAAGCCTGGCTCTGCTTGCCTGCTTTCTCCAAAGGAGGCTGGCCGACCAGCCGAACCTGGCACCTGGGCCAGGCCCCTTCCAAGGGGACGAGTTGCAGAGGATAGAGCCCTGGGGGCGGCTGCCAAGTCTCCTGGGGCGTGTGCTGGGCCCCCGTCAGAGGAGGAAGCAGCCTGGTAAACGGTGTGCCAGGCCTGAGATCTGGAGGCCTCCCACACCCGGGTCCCTGTCCTGCCCAGGCCCCCCGAGGGAGGACGATGGTCGGGCAGTGGCGAGCGGGGTGGGGCTGGCGCCGAGCCTGCCCTTGGATGCCCCGGGGAAGGGCGCCGGGGGATGGGCTGCCCCTGGCCAGGTCTGAGGGACCGACCCAGCTCGGGGCTGTCGGGGGCAGAGAGAGAACCCCCCTCCGCCCTTTCCCTTCAGGTTCTTAGGGCTGGCCAAATCCTTCCCAAGACAGCTTGTCTGGAGAAAATCAGACCCAGCTGAAGAACATGTGTCCATGGGGGAAACCCGGGAAACTGAGTCTCCCCACACAATAGCAGAGATTCTCATCTTGCATCCTCTCCTGAGCTAATGACAAAGGTGGATGTCCCGGGTGGGTGGGCCTGTGGAATGGGAGAGGGGAGGAAGTCTATTGTCATGCAGAGGGACATGGAAAGACTTGTCTGAAGCTTATCCCCTGCACTGGGGTCAGGTCGGGAAGGGACGGCACAGAGGTGAGCAGGAACCAACCGGCCTCTCTGTGGTGGGGCTGGCCCCGGGGCAGGCGTGGGGGTGATGGCTGGAAGTGGGATGGCGCGTGAGTTGGCACCAGCCAGCGGTGGAGGCAGAGACTCAGAGGTCAGGGATCTCTCTCTCTGTCTCTGTCTCTGTCTCTCTCCCTCAGGGAGCTGAGGAGAGTAAGGTGGCGCCCCCTGCCCACCTCGCCTACCTCTCCATGGGCCCTTCTTTCTCTGGCCGCTCCGGGAGCCCTGCGGGCTTGGGTTCAAGCCCCCACACACCGCACAGGCCAAGGGGGGGCCTAGGGCTGGCCTCGGGGGGCGGGGGGGTCCTCAGTGAAGGCCCCGCCCTCCCTCCAGGCTCTGACCCAGCTGCAGCTCTTCCATCGCCGCCCTTCTGGACTCGGCTTCAGCTGTCTCCCTCCCCTCCCCCACTCCCACTCAGCTTGCAGGCCGCTTCCCTGCCTTGAAAGCATGGCTCTGGCCCTGAGGGCCACAGACCTACTGGGCTTCAAGCTCAAGGCTCTGCCTGGGCCTGCTGCTTCGGCCAGGGGCTCATTTTTTCCTGGAAAGACAAAGCCATGGCCTCACCCCACGCCTGCACTTTGCCACGGCAGGCAGCCCAGATGTAGGAAAGGCTCTGTGGAGTCAGAAGTGCCGAGACAGGCAGATGGCACCAGAGGGTTTGGGGGCCAGGGCGCAAGTGGGCTAGCCCCTCCTCCCGGGAGTCGGGGAGGCCCGGCCTTCCTAGTGCCCAGGCCACGGCTCCGGGGAGAAACCCGCCATGGAGGGCACGCGGGAGGCCCTCTGCCTGAGGTGGCAGGTGTCACGCCAGGGCCACTGCAAGCCTGGCTCGGCTTGCCTGCTTTCTCCAAAGGAGGCTGGCCGAGCAGCCGAACCTGGCACCTGGGCCAGGCCCCTTCCAAGGGGACGAGTTGCAGAGGATAGAGCCCTGGGGGCGGCTGCCAAGTCTCCTGGGGCGTGTGCTGGGCCCCCGTCAGAGGAGGAAGCAGCCTGGTAAACGGTGTGCCAGGCCTGAGATCTGGAGGCCTCCCACACCCGGGTCCCTGTCCTGCCCAGGCCCCCCGAGGGAGGACGATGGTCGGGCAGTGGCGAGCGGGGTGGGGCTGGCGCCGAGCCTGCCCTTGGATGCCCCGGGGAAGGGCGCCGGGGGATGGGCTGCCCCTGGCCAGGTCTGAGGGACCGACCCAGCTCGGGGCTGTCGGGGGCAGAGAGAGAACCCCCCTCCGCCCTTTCCCTTCAGGTTCTTAGGGCTGGCCAAATCCTTCCCAAGACAGCTTGTCTGGAGAAAATCAGACCCAGCTGAAGAACATGTGTCCATGGGGGAAACCCGGGAAACTGAGTCTCCCCACACAATAGCAGAGATTCTCATCTTGCATCCTCTCCTGAGCTAATGACAAAGGTGGATGTCCCGGGTGGGTGGGCCTGTGGAATGGGAGAGGGGAGGAAGTCTATTGTCATGCAGAGGGACATGGAAAGACTTGTCTGAAGCTTATCCCCTGCACTGGGGTCAGGTCGGGAAGGGACGGCACAGAGGTGAGCAGGAACCAACCGGCCTCTCTGTGGTGGGGCTGGCCCCGGGGCAGGCGTGGGGGTGATGGCTGGAAGTGGGATGGCGCGTGAGTTGGCACCAGCCAGCGGTGGAGGCAGAGACTCAGAGGTCAGGGATCTCTCTCTCTGTCTCTGTCTCTGTCTCTCTCCCTCAGGGAGCTGAGGAGAGTAAGGTGGCGCCCCCTGCCCACCTCGCCTACCTCTCCATGGGCCCTTCTTTCTCTGGCCGCTCCGGGAGCCCTGCGGGCTTGGGTTCAAGCCCCCACACACCGCACAGGCCAAGGGCGCATGCGCGACCGCCGGGGCCTAGGGCTGGCCTCGGGGGTCGGGGGGGTCCTCAGTGAAGGCCCCGCCCTCCCTCCAGGCTCTGACCCAGCTGCAGCTCTTCCATAGCCGCCCTTCTGGCCTCGGCTTCAGCTGTCTCCCTCCCCTCCCCCACTCCCACTCAGCTTGCAGGCCGCTTCCCTGCCTTGAAAGCATTGCTCTGGCCCTGAGGGCCACAGACCTACTGGGCTTCAAGCTCAAGGCTCTGCCTGGGCCTGCTGCTTCGGCCAGGGGCTCATTTTTTCCTGGAAAGACAAAGCCATGGCCTCACCCCACGCCTGCACTTTGCCACGGCAGGCAGCCCAGATGTAGGAAAGGCTCTGTGGAGACAGAAGTGCCGAGACAGGCAGATGGCACCAGAGGGTTTGGGGGCCAGGGCGCAACTGGGCTAGCCCCTCCTCCCGGGAGTCGGGGAGGCCCGGCCTTCCTAGTGCCCAGGCCACGGCTCCGGGGAGAAACCCGCCATGGAGGGCCCGCGGGAGGCCCTCTGCCTGAGGTGGCAGGTGTCACGCCAGGGCCACTGCAAGCCTGGCTCGGCTTGCCTGCTTTCTCCAAAGGAGGCTGGCCGACCAGCCGAACCTGGCACCTGGGCCAGGCCCCTTCCAAGGGGACGAGTTCCAGAGGATAGAGCCCTGGGGGCGGCTGCCAAGTCTCCTGGGGCGTGTGCTGGGCCCCCGTCAGAGGAGGAAGCAGCCTGGTAAACGGTGTGCCAGGCCTGAGATCTGGAGGCCTCCCACAGCCGGGTCCCTGTCCTGCCCAGGCCCCCCGAGGGAGGACGATGGTCGGGCAGTGGCGAGCGGGGTGGGGCTGGCGCCGAGCCTGCCCTTGGATGCCCCGGGGAAGGGCGCCGGGGGATGGGCTGCCCCTGGCCAGGTCTGAGGGACTGACCCAGCTCGGGGCTGTCGGGGGCAGAGAGAGAACCCCCCTCCGCCCTTTCCCTTCAGGTTCTTAGGGCTGGCCAAATCCTTCCCAAGACAGCTTGTCTGGAGAAAATCAGACCCAGCTGAAGAACATGTGTCCATGGGGGAAACCCGGGCAACTGAGTCTCCCCACACAATAGCAGAGATTCTCATCTTGCATCCTCTCCTGAGCTAATGACAAAGGTGGATGTCCCGGGTGGGTGGGCCTGTGGAATGGGAGAGGGGAGGAAGTCTATTGTCATGCAGAGGGACATGGAAAGACTTGTCTGAAGTTTATCCCCTGCACTGGGGTCAGGTCGGGAAGGGACGGCACAGAGGTGAGCAGGAACCAACCGGCCTCTCTGTGGTGGGGCTGGCCCCGGGGCAGGCGTGGGGGTGATGGCTGGAAGTGGGATGGCGCGTGAGTTGGCACCAGCCAGCGGTGGAGGCAGAGACTCAGAGGTCAGGGATCTCTCTCTCTGTCTCCGTCTCTCTCTCTCTCCCTCAGGGAGCTGAGGAGAGTAAGGTGGCGCCCCCTGCCCACCTCGCCTACCTCTCCATGGGCCCTTCTTTCTCTGGCCGCTCCGGGAGCCCTGCGGGCTTGGGTTCAAGCCCCCACACACCGCACAGGCCAAGGGCGCATGCGCGACCGCCGGGGCCTAGGGCTGGCCTCGGGGGTCGGGGGGGTCCTCAGTGAAGGCCCCGCCCTCCCTCCAGGCTCTGACCCAGCTGCAGCTCTTCCATCGCCGCCCTTCTGGACTCGGCTTCAGCTGTCTCCCTCCCCTCCCCCACTCCCACTCAGCTTGCAGGCCGCTTCCCTGCCTTGAAAGCATTGCTCTGGCCCTGAGGGCCACAGACCTACTGGGCTTCAAGCTCAAGGCTCTGCCTGGGCCTGCTGCTTCGGCCAGGGGCTCATTTTTTCCTGGAAAGACAAAGCCATGGCCTCACCCCACGCCTGCACTTTGCCACGGCAGGCAGCCCAGATGTAGGAAAGGCTCTGTGGAGACAGAAGTGCCGAGACAGGCAGATGGCACCAGAGGGTTTGGGGGCCAGGGCGCAACTGGGCTAGCCCCTCCTCCCGGGAGTCGGGGAGGCCCGGCCTTCCTAGTGCCCAGGCCACGGCTCCGGGGAGAAACCCGCCATGGAGGGCACGCGGGAGGCCCTCTGCCTGAGGTGGCAGGTGTCACGCCAGGGCCACTGCAAGCCTGGCTCTGCTTGCCTGCTTTCTCAAAGGAGGCTGGCCGACCAGCCGAACCTGGCACCTGGGCCAGGCCCCTTCCAAGGGGACGAGTTCCAGAGGCTAGAGCCCTGGGGGCGGCTGCCAAGTCTCCTGGGGCGTGTGCTGGGCCCCCGTCAGAGGAGGAAGCAGCCTGGTAAACGGTGTGCCAGGCCTGAGATCTGGAGGCCTCCCACAGCCGGGTCCCTGTCCTGCCCAGGCCCCCCGAGGGAGGACGATGGTCGGGCAGTGGCGAGCGGGGTGGGGCTGGCGCCGAGCCTGCCCTTGGATGCCCCGGGGAAGGGCGCCGGGGGATGGGCTGCCCCTGGCCAGGTCTGAGGGACCGACCCAGCTCGGGGCTGTCGGGGGCAGAGAGAGAACCCCCCTCCGCCCTTTCCCTTCAGGTTCTTAGGGCTGGCCAAATCCTTCCCAAGACAGCTTGTCTGGAGAAAATCAGACCCAGCTGAAGAACATGTGTCCATGGGGGAAACCCGGGCAACTGAGTCTCCCCACACAATAGCAGAGATTCTCATCTTGCATCCTCTCCTGAGCTAATGACAAAGGTGGATGTCCCGGGTGGGTGGGCCTGTGGAATGGGAGAGGGGAGGAAGTCTATTGTCATGCAGAGGGACATGGAAAGACTTGTCTGAAGCTTATCCCCTGCACTGGGGTCAGGTCGGGAAGGGACGGCACAGAGGTGAGCAGGAACCAACCGGCCTCTCTGTGGTGGGGCTGGCCCCGGGGCAGGCGTGGGGGTGATGGCTGGAAGTGGGATGGCGCGTGAGTTGGCACCAGCCAGCGGTGGAGGCAGAGACTCAGAGGTCAGGGATCTCTCTCTCTGTCTCCGTCTCTCTCTCTCTCCCTCAGGGAGCTGAGGAGAGTAAGGTGGCGCCCCCTGCCCACCTCGCCTACCTCTCCATGGGCCCTTCTTTCTCTGGCCGCTCCGGGAGCCCTGCGGGCTTGGGTTCAAGCCCCCACACACCGCACAGGCCAAGGGCGCATGCGCGACCGCCGGGGCCTAGGGCTGGCCTCGGGGGTCGGGGGGGTCCTCAGTGAAGGCCCCGCCCTCCCTCCAGGCTCTGACCCAGCTGCAGCTCTTCCATAGCCGCCCTTCTGGCCTCGGCTTCAGCTGTCTCCCTCCCCTCCCCCACTCCCACTCAGCTTGCAGGCCGCTTCCCTGCCTTGAAAGCATTGCTCTGGCCCTGAGGGCCACAGACCTACTGGGCTTCAAGCTCAAGGCTCTGCCTGGGCCTGCTGCTTCGGCCAGGGGCTCATTTTTTCCTGGAAAGACAAAGCCATGGCCTCACCCCACGCCTGCACTTTGCCACGGCAGGCAGCCCAGATGTAGGAAAGGCTCTGTGGAGACAGAAGTGCCGAGACAGGCAGATGGCACCAGAGGGTTTGGGGGCCAGGGCGCAACTGGGCTAGCCCCTCCTCCCGGGAGTCGGGGAGGCCCGGCCTTCCTAGTGCCCAGGCCACGGCTCCGGGGAGAAACCCGCCATGGAGGGCCCGCGGGAGGCCCTCTGCCTGAGGTGGCAGGTGTCACGCCAGGGCCACTGCAAGCCTGGCTCGGCTTGCCTGCTTTCTCCAAAGGAGGCTGGCCGACCAGCCGAACCTGGCACCTGGGCCAGGCCCCTTCCAAGGGGACGAGTTCCAGAGGATAGAGCCCTGGGGGCGGCTGCCAAGTCTCCTGGGGCGTGTGCTGGGCCCCCGTCAGAGGAGGAAGCAGCCTGGTAAACGGTGTGCCAGGCCTGAGATCTGGAGGCCTCCCACAGCCGGGTCCCTGTCCTGCCCAGGCCCCCCGAGGGAGGACGATGGTCGGGCAGTGGCGAGCGGGGTGGGGCTGGCGCCGAGCCTGCCCTTGGATGCCCCGGGGAAGGGCGCCGGGGGATGGGCTGCCCCTGGCCAGGTCTGAGGGACCGACCCAGCTCGGGGCTGTCGGGGGCAGAGAGAGAACCCCCCTCCGCCCTTTCCCTTCAGGTTCTTAGGGCTGGCCAAATCCTTCCCAAGACAGCTTGTCTGGAGAAAATCAGACCCAGCTGAAGAACATGTGTCCATGGGGGAAACCCGGGCAACTGAGTCTCCCCACACAATAGCAGAGATTCTCATCTTGCATCCTCTCCTGAGCTAATGGCAAAGGTGGATGTCCCGGGTGGGTGGGCCTGTGGAATGGGAGAGGGGAGGAAGTCTATTGTCATGCAGAGGGACATGGAAAGACTTGTCTGAAGCTTATCCCCTGCACTGGGGTCAGGTCGGGAAGGGACGGCACAGAGGTGAGCAGGAACCAACCGGCCTCTCTGTGGTGGGGCTGGCCCCGGGGCAGGCGTGGGGGTGATGGCTGGAAGTGGGATGGCGCGTGAGTTGGCACCAGCCAGCGGTGGAGGCAGAGACTCAGAGGTCAGGGATCTCTCTCTCTGTCTCTGTCTCTCTCTCTCTCCCTCAGGGAGCTGAGGAGAGTAAGGTGGCGCCCCCTGCCCACCTCACCTACCTCTCCATGGGCCCTTCTTTCTCTGGCCGCTCCGGGAGCCCTGCGGGCTTGGGTTCAAGCCCCCACACACCGCACAGGCCAAGGGCGCATGCGCGACCGCCGGGGCCTAGGGCTGGCCTCGGGGGGCGGGGGGGTCCTCAGTGAAGGCCCCGCCCTCCCTCCAGGCTCTGACCCAGCTGCAGCTCTTCCATCGCCGCCCTTCTGGACTCGGCTTCAGCTGTCTCCCTCCCCTCCCCCACTCCCACTCAGCTTGCAGGCCGCTTCCCTGCCTTGAAAGCATGGCTCTGGCCCTGAGGGCCACAGACCTACTGGGCTTCAAGCTCAAGGCTCTGCCTGGGCCTGCTGCTTCGGCCAGGGGCTCATTTTTTCCTGGAAAGACAAAGCCATGGCCTCACCCCACGCCTGCACTTTGCCACGGCAGGCAGCCCAGATGTAGGAAAGGCTCTGTGGAGACAGAAGTGCCGAGACAGGCAGATGGCACCAGAGGGTTTGGGGGCCAGGGCGCAACTGGGCTAGCCCCTCCTCCCGGGAGTCGGGGAGGCCCGGCCTTCCTAGTGCCCAGGCCACGGCTCCGGGGAGAAACCCGCCATGGAGGGCACGCGGGAGGCCCTCTGCCTGAGGTGGCAGGTGTCACGCCAGGGCCACTGCAAGCCTGGCTCGGCTTGCCTGCTTTCTCCAAAGGAGGCTGGCCGACCAGCCGAACCTGGCACCTGGGCCAGGCCCCTTCCAAGGGGACGAGTTCCAGAGGATAGAGCCCTGGGGGCGGCTGCCAAGTCTCCTGGGGCGTGTGCTGGGCCCCCGTCAGAGGAGGAAGCAGCCTGGTAAACGGTGTGCCAGGCCTGAGATCTGGAGGCCTCCCACAGCCGGGTCCCTGTCCTGCCCAGGCCCCCCGAGGGAGGACGATGGTCGGGCAGTGGCGAGCGGGGTGGGGCTGGCGCCGAGCCTGCCCTTGGATGCCCCGGGGAAGGGCGCCGGGGGATGGGCTGCCCCTGGCCAGGTCTGAGGGACCGACCCAGCTCGGGGCTGTCGGGGGCAGAGAGAGAACCCCCCTCCGCCCTTTCCCTTCAGGTTCTTAGGGCTGGCCAAATCCTTCCCAAGACAGCTTGTCTGGAGAAAATCAGACCCAGCTGAAGAACATGTGTCCATGGGGGAAACCCGGGCAACTGAGTCTCCCCACACAATAGCAGAGATTCTCATCTTGCATCCTCTCCTGAGCTAATGACAAAGGTGGATGTCCCGGGTGGGTGGGCCTGTGGAATGGGAGAGGGGAGGAAGTCTATTGTCATGCAGAGGGACATGGAAAGACTTGTCTGAAGCTTATCCCCTGCACTGGAAGCTTATCCCCTGCACTGGGGTCAGGTCGGGAAGGGGACGGCACAGAGGTGAGCAGGAACCAACCGCTTCTCTGTGGTGGGGCTGGCCCCGGGGCAGGCGTGGGGGTGATGGCTGGAAGTGGGATGGCGCGTGAGTTGGCACCAGCCAGCGGTGGAGGCAGAGACTCAGAGGTCAGGGATCTCTCTCTCTGTCTCCGTCTCTCTCTCTCTCCCTCAGGGAGCTGAGGAGAGTAAGGTGGCGCCCCCTGCCCACCTCGCCTACCTCTCCATGGGCCCTTCTTTCTCTGGCCGCTCCGGGAGCCCTGCGGGCTTGGGTTCAAGCCCCCACACACCGCACAGGCCAAGGGCGCATGCGCGACCGCCGGGGCCTAGGGCTGGCCTCGGGGGTCGGGGGGGTCCTCAGTGAAGGCCCCGCCCTCCCTCCAGGCTCTGACCCAGCTGCAGCTCTTCCATAGCCGCCCTTCTGGCCTCGGCTTCAGCTGTCTCCCTCCCCTCCCC
The DNA here is from genome assembly GCF_020826845.1 of Diceros bicornis minor. Classification (NCBI taxonomy): domain Eukaryota; kingdom Metazoa; phylum Chordata; class Mammalia; order Perissodactyla; family Rhinocerotidae; genus Diceros; species Diceros bicornis. The sequence continues at coordinate 87,398 of NW_026691391.1, read as the reverse complement.
CACTCCCACTCAGCTTGCAGGCCGCTTCCCTGCCTTGAAAGCATTGCTCTGGCCCTGAGGGCCACAGACCTACTGGGCTTCAAGCTCAAGGCTCTGCCTGGGCCTGCTGCTTCGGCCAGGGGCTCATTTTTTCCTGGAAAGACAAAGCCATGGCCTCACCCCACGCCTGCACTTTGCCACGGCAGGCAGCCCAGATGTAGGAAAGGCTCTGTGGAGACAGAAGTGCCGAGACAGGCAGATGGCACCAGAGGGTTTGGGGGCCAGGGCGCAACTGGGCTAGCCCCTCCTCCCGGGAGTCGGGGAGGCCCGGCCTTCCTAGTGCCCAGGCCACGGCTCCGGGGAGAAACCCGCCATGGAGGGCCCGCGGGAGGCCCTCTGCCTGAGGTGGCAGGTGTCACGCCAGGGCCACTGCAAGCCTGGCTCGGCTTGCCTGCTTTCTCCAAAGGAGGCTGGCCGACCAGCCGAACCTGGCACCTGGGCCAGGCCCCTTCCAAGGGGACGAGTTCCAGAGGATAGAGCCCTGGGGGCGGCTGCCAAGTCTCCTGGGGCGTGTGCTGGGCCCCCGTCAGAGGAGGAAGCAGCCTGGTAAACGGTGTGCCAGGCCTGAGATCTGGAGGCCTCCCACAGCCGGGTCCCTGTCCTGCCCAGGCCCCCCGAGGGAGGACGATGGTCGGGCAGTGGCGAGCGGGGTGGGGCTGGCGCCGAGCCTGCCCTTGGATGCCCCGGGGAAGGGCGCCGGGGGATGGGCTGCCCCTGGCCAGGTCTGAGGGACCGACCCAGCTCGGGGCTGTCGGGGGCAGAGAGAGAACCCCCCTCCGCCCTTTCCCTTCAGGTTCTTAGGGCTGGCCAAATCCTTCCCAAGACAGCTTGTCTGGAGAAAATCAGACCCAGCTGAAGAACATGTGTCCATGGGGGAAACCCGGGCAACTGAGTCTCCCCACACAATAGCAGAGATTCTCATCTTGCATCCTCTCCTGAGCTAATGACAAAGGTGGATGTCCCGGGTGGGTGGGCCTGTGGAATGGGAGAGGGGAGGAAGTCTATTGTCATGCAGAGGGACATGGAAAGACTTGTCTGAAGCTTATCCCCTGCACTGGGGTCAGGTCGGGAAGGGACGGCACAGAGGTGAGCAGGAACCAACTGGCCTCTCTGTGGTGGGGCTGGCCCCGGGGCAGGCGTGGGGGTGATGGCTGGAAGTGGGATGGCGCGTGAGTTGGAACCAGCCAGCGGTGGAGGCAGAGACTCAGAGGTCAGGGATCTCTCTCTCTGTCTCTGTCTCTCTCTCTCTCCCTCAGGGAGCTGAGGAGAGTAAGGTGGCGCCCCCTGCCCACCTCGCCTACCTCTCCATGGGCCCTTCTTTCTCTGGCCGCTCCGGGAGCCCTGCGGGCTTGGGTTCAAGCCCCCACACACCGCACAGGCCAAGGGGGGGCCTAGGGCTGGCCTCGGGGGGCGGGGGGGTCCTCAGTGAAGGCCCCGCCCTCCCTCCAGGCTCTGACCCAGCTGCAGCTCTTCCATCGCCGCCCTTCTGGACTCGGCTTCAGCTGTCTCCCTCCCCTCCCCCACTCCCACTCAGCTTGCAGGCCGCTTCCCTGCCTTGAAAGCATGGCTCTGGCCCTGAGGGCCACAGACCTACTGGGCTTCAAGCTCAAGGCTCTGCCTGGGCCTGCTGCTTCGGCCAGGGGCTCATTTTTTCCTGGAAAGACAAAGCCATGGCCTCACCCCACGCCTGCACTTTGCCACGGCAGGCAGCCCAGATGTAGGAAAGGCTCTGTGGAGTCAGAAGTGCCGAGACAGGCAGATGGCACCAGAGGGTTTGGGGGCCAGGGCGCAAGTGGGCTAGCCCCTCCTCCCGGGAGTCGGGGAGGCCCGGCCTTCCTAGTGCCCAGGCCACGGCTCCGGGGAGAAACCCGCCATGGAGGGCACGCGGGAGGCCCTCTGCCTGAGGTGGCAGGTGTCACGCCAGGGCCACTGCAAGCCTGGCTCGGCTTGCCTGCTTTCTCCAAAGGAGGCTGGCCGACCAGCCGAACCTGGCACCTGGGCCAGGCCCCTTCCAAGGGGACGAGTTCCAGAGGATAGAGCCCTGGGGGCGGCTGCCAAGTCTCCTGGGGCGTGTGCTGGGCCCCCGTCAGAGGAGGAAGCAGCCTGGTAAACGGTGTGCCAGGCCTGAGATCTGGAGGCCTCCCACAGCCGGGTCCCTGTCCTGCCCAGGCCCCCCGAGGGAGGACGATGGTCGGGCAGTGGCGAGCGGGGTGGGGCTGGCGCCGAGCCTGCCCTTGGATGTCCCGGGGAAGGGCGCCGGGGGATGGGCTGCCCCTGGCCAGGTCTGAGGGACCGACCCAGCTCGGGGCTGTCGGGGGCAGAGAGAGAACCCCCCTCCGCCCTTTCCCTTCAGGTTCTTAGGGCTGGCCAAATCCTTCCCAAGACAGCTTGTCTGGAGAAAATCAGACCCAGCTGAAGAACATGTGTCCATGGGGGAAACCCGGGCAACTGAGTCTCCCCACACAATAGCAGAGATTCTCATCTTGCATCCTCTCCTGAGCTAATGACAAAGGTGGATGTCCCGGGTGGGTGGGCCTGTGGAATGGGAGAGGGGAGGAAGTCTATTGTCATGCAGAGGGACATGGAAAGACTTGTCTGAAGCTTATCCCCTGCACTGGGGTCAGGTCGGGAAGGGACGGCACAGAGGTGAGCAGGAACCAACCGGCCTCTCTGTGGTGGGGCTGGCCCCGGGGCAGGTGTGGGGGTGATGGCTGGAAGTGGGATGGCGCGTGAGTTGGCACCAGCCAGCGGTGGAGGCAGAGACTCAGAGGTCAGGGATCTCTCTCTCTGTCTCCGTCTCTCTCTCTCCCTCAGGGAGCTGAGGAGAGTAAGGTGGCGCCCCCTGCCCACCTCGCCTACCTCTCCATGGGCCCTTCTTTCTCTGGCCGCTCCGGGAGCCCTGCGGGCTTGGGTTCAAGCCCCCACACACCGCACAGGCCAAGGGCGCATGCGCGACCGCCGGGGCCTAGGGCTGGCCTCGGGGGGCGGGGGGGTCCTCAGTGAAGGCCCCGCCCTCCCTCCAGGCTCTGACCCAGCTGCAGCTCTTCCATCGCCGCCCTTCTGGCCTCGGCTTCAGCTGTCTCCCTCCCCTCCCCCACTCCCACTCAGCTTGCAGGCCGCTTCCCTGCCTTGAAAGCATGGCTCTGGCCCTGAGGGCCACAGACCTACTGGGCTTCAAGCTCAAGGCTCTGCCTGGGCCTGCTGCTTCGGCCAGGGGCTCATTTTTTCCTGGAAAGACAAAGCCATGGCCTCACCCCACGCCTGCACTTTGCCACGGCAGGCAGCCCAGATGTAGGAAAGGCTCTGTGGAGTCAGAAGTGCCGAGACAGGCAGATGGCACCAGAGGGTTTGGGGGCCAGGGCGCAACTGGGCTAGCCCCTCCTCCCGGGAGTCGGGGAGGCCCGGCCTTCCTAGTGCCCAGGCCACGGCTCCGGGGAGAAACCCGCCATGGAGGGCCCGCGGGAGGCCCTCTGCCTGAGGTGGCAGGTGTCACGCCAGGGCCACTGCAAGCCTGGCTCGGCTTGCCTGCTTTCTCCAAAGGAGGCTGGCCGACCAGCCGAACCTGGCACCTGGGCCAGGCCCCTTCCAAGGGGACGAGTTCCAGAGGATAGAGCCCTGGGGGCGGCTGCCAAGTCTCCTGGGGCGTGTGCTGGGCCCCCGTCAGAGGAGGAAGCAGCCTGGTAAACGGTGTGCCAGGCCTGAGATCTGGAGGCCTCCCACAGCCGGGTCCCTGTCCTGCCCAGGCCCCCCGAGGGAGGACGATGGTCGGGCAGTGGCGAGCGGGGTGGGGCTGGCGCCGAGCCTGCCCTTGGATGCCCCGGGGAAGGGCGCCGGGGGATGGGCTGCCCCTGGCCAGGTCTGAGGGACCGACCCAGCTCGGGGCTGTCGGGGGCAGAGAGAGAACCCCCCTCCGCCCTTTCCCTTCAGGTTCTTAGGGCTGGCCAAATCCTTCCCAAGACAGCTTGTCTGGAGAAAATCAGACCCAGCTGAAGAACATGTGTCCATGGGGGAAACCCGGGCAACTGAGTCTCCCCACACAATAGCAGAGATTCTCATCTTGCATCCTCTCCTGAGCTAATGACAAAGGTGGATGTCCCGGGTGGGTGGGCCTGTGGAATGGGAGAGGGGAGGAAGTCTATTGTCATGCAGAGGGACATGGAAAGACTTGTCTGAAGCTTATCCCCTGCACTGGGGTCAGGTCGGGAAGGGACGGCACAGAGGTGAGCAGGAACCAACCGGCCTCTCTGTGGTGGGGCTGGCCCCGGGGCAGGCGTGGGGGTGATGGCTGGAAGTGGGATGGCGCGTGAGTTGGCACCAGCCAGCGGTGGAGGCAGAGACTCAGAGGTCAGGGATCTCTCTCTCTGTCTCTGTCTCTCTCTCTCTCCCTCAGGGAGCTGAGGAGAGTAAGGTGGCGCCCCCTGCCCACCTCGCCTACCTCTCCATGGGCCCTTCTTTCTCTGGCCGCTCCGGGAGCCCTGCGGGCTTGGGTTCAAGCCCCCACACACCGCACAGGCCAAGGGCGCATGCGCGACCGCCGGGGCCTAGGGCTGGCCTCGGGGGGCGGGGGGGTCCTCAGTGAAGGCCCCGCCCTCCCTCCAGGCTCTGACCCAGCTGCAGCTCTTCCATCGCCGCCCTTCTGGCCTCGGCTTCAGCTGTCTCCCTCCCCTCCCCCACTCCCACTCAGCTTGCAGGCCGCTTCCCTGCCTTGAAAGCATGGCTCTGGCCCTGAGGGCCACAGACCTACTGGGCTTCAAGCTCAAGGCTCTGCCTGGGCCTGCTGCTTCGGCCAGGGGCTCATTTTTTCCTGGAAAGACAAAGCCATGGCCTCACCCCACGCCTGCACTTTGCCACGGCAGGCAGCCCAGATGTAAGAAAGGCTCTGTGGAGACAGATGTGCCGAGACAGGCAGATGGCACCAGAGGGTTTGGGGGCCAGGGCGCAAGTGGGCTAGCCCCTCCTCCCGGGAGTCGGGGAGGCCCGGCCTTCCTAGTGCCCAGGCCACGGCTCCGGGGAGAAACCCGCCATGGAGGGCACGCGGGAGGCCCTCTGCCTGAGGTGGCAGGTGTCACGCCAGGGCCACTGCAAGCCTGGCTCGGCTTGCCTGCTTTCTCAAAGGAGGCTGGCCGACCAGCCGAACCTGGCACCTGGGCCAGGCCCCTTCCAAGGGGACGAGTTCCAGAGGATAGAGCCCTGGGGGCGGCTGCCAAGTCTCCTGGGGCGTGTGCTGGGCCCCCGTAGGAGGAGGAAGCAGCCTGGTAAACGGTGTGCCAGGCCTGAGATCTGGAGGCCTCCCACAGCCGGGTCCCTGTCCTGCCCAGGCCCCCCGAGGGAGGACGATGGTCGGGCAGTGGCGAGCGGGGTGGGGCTGGCGCTGAGCCTGCCCTTGGATGCCCCGGGGAAGGGCGCCGGGGGATGGGCTGCCCCTGGCCAGGTCTGAGGGACCGACCCAGCTCGGGGCTGTCGGGGGCAGAGAGAGAACCCCCCTCCGCCCTTTCCCTTCAGGTTCTTAGGGCTGGCCAAATCCTTCCCAAGACAGCTTGTCTGGAGAAAATCAGACCCAGCTGAAGAACATGTGTCCATGGGGGAAACCCGGGCAACTGAGTCTCCCCACACAATAGCAGAGATTCTCATCTTGCATCCTCTCCTGAGCTAATGACAAAGGTGGATGTCCCGGGTGGGTGGGCCTGTGGAATGGGAGAGGGGAGGAAGTCTATTGTCATGCAGAGGGACATGGAAAGACTTGTCTGAAGCTTATCCCCTGCACTGGGGTCAGGTCGGGAAGGGACGGCACAGAGGTGAGCAGGAACCAACCGGCCTCTCTGTGGTGGGGCTGGCCCCGGGGCAGGCGTGGGGGTGATGGCTGGAAGTGGGATGGCGCGTGAGTTGGCACCAGCCAGCGGTGGAGGCAGAGACTCAGAGGTCAGGGATCTCTCTCTCTGTCTCCGTCTCTCTCTCTCTCCCTCAGGGAGCTGAGGAGAGTAAGGTGGCGCCCCCTGCCCACCTCGCCTACCTCTCCATGGGCCCTTCTTTCTCTGGCCGCTCCGGGAGCCCTGCGGGCTTGGGTTCAAGCCCCCACACACCGCACAGGCCAAGGGCGCATGCGCGACCGCCGGGGCCTAGGGCTGGCCTCGGGGGTCGGGGGGGTCCTCAGTGAAGGCCCCGCCCTCCCTCCAGGCTCTGACCCAGCTGCAGCTCTTCCATAGCCGCCCTTCTGGCCTCGGCTTCAGCTGTCTCCCTCCCCTCCCCCACTCCCACTCAGCTTGCAGGCCGCTTCCCTGCCTTGAAAGCATTGCTCTGGCCCTGAGGGCCACAGACCTACTGGGCTTCAAGCTCAAGGCTCTGCCTGGGCCTGCTGCTTCGGCCAGGGGCTCATTTTTTCCTGGAAAGACAAAGCCATGGCCTCACCCCACGCCTGCACTTTGCCACGGCAGGCAGCCCAGATGTAGGAAAGGCTCTGTGGAGACAGAAGTGCCGAGACAGGCAGATGGCACCAGAAGGTTTGGGGGCCAGGGCGCAACTGGGCTAGCCCCTCCTCCCGGGAGTCGGGGAGGCCCGGCCTTCCTAGTGCCCAGGCCACGGCTCCGGGGAGAAACCCGCCATGGAGGGCCCGCGGGAGGCCCTCTGCCTGAGGTGGCAGGTGTCACGCCAGGGCCACTGCAAGCCTGGCTCGGCTTGCCTGCTTTCTCCAAAGGAGGCTGGCCGACCAGCCGAACCTGGCACCTGGGCCAGGCCCCTTCCAAGGGGACGAGTTCCAGAGGATAGAGCCCTGGGGGCGGCTGCCAAGTCTCCTGGGGCGTGTGCTGGGCCCCCGTCAGAGGAGGAAGCAGCCTGGTAAACGGTGTGCCAGGCCTGAGATCTGGAGGCCTCCCACAGCCGGGTCCCTGTCCTGCCCAGGCCCCCCGAGGGAGGACGATGGTCGGGCAGTGGCGAGCGGGGTGGGGCTGGCGCCGAGCCTGCCCTTGGATGCCCCGGGGAAGGGCGCCGGGGGATGGGCTGCCCCTGGCCAGGTCTGAGGGACCGACCCAGCTCGGGGCTGTCGGGGGCAGAGAGAGAACCCCCCTCCGCCCTTTCCCTTCAGGTTCTTAGGGCTGGCCAAATCCTTCCCAAGACAGCTTGTCTGGAGAAAATCAGACCCAGCTGAAGAACATGTGTCCATGGGGGAAACCCGGGCAACTGAGTCTCCCCACACAATAGCAGAGATTCTCATCTTGCATCCTCTCCTGAGCTAATGACAAAGGTGGATGTCCCGGGTGGGTGGGCCTGTGGAATGGGAGAGGGGAGGAAGTCTATTGTCATGCAGAGGGACATGGAAAGACTTGTCTGAAGCTTATCCCCTGCACTGGGGTCAGGTCGGGAAGGGACGGCACAGAGGTGAGCAGGAACCAACCGGCCTCTCTGTGGTGGGGCTGGCCCCGGGGCAGGCGTGGGGGTGATGGCTGGAAGTGGGATGGCGCGTGAGTTGGCACCAGCCAGCGGTGGAGGCAGAGACTCAGAGGTCAGGGATCTCTCTCTCTGTCTCCGTCTCTCTCTCTCTCCCTCAGGGAGCTGAGGAGAGTAAGGTGGCGCCCCCTGCCCACCTCGCCTACCTCTCCATGGGCCCTTCTTTCTCTGGCCGCTCCGGGAGCCCTGCGGGCTTGGGTTCAAGCCCCCACACACCGCACAGGCCAAGGGCGCATGCGCGACCGCCGGGGCCTAGGGCTGGCCTCGGGGGTCGGGGGGGTCCTCAGTGAAGGCCCCGCCCTCCCTCCAGGCTCTGACCCAGCTGCAGCTCTTCCATAGCCGCCCTTCTGGCCTCGGCTTCAGCTGTCTCCCTCCCCTCCCCCACTCCCACTCAGCTTGCAGGCCGCTTCCCTGCCTTGAAAGCATTGCTCTGGCCCTGAGGGCCACAGACCTACTGGGCTTCAAGCTCAAGGCTCTGCCTGGGCCTGCTGCTTCGGCCAGGGGCTCATTTTTTCCTGGAAAGACAAAGCCATGGCCTCACCCCACGCCTGCACTTTGCCACGGCAGGCAGCCCAGATGTAGGAAAGGCTCTGTGGAGACAGAAGTGCCGAGACAGGCAGATGGCACCAGAGGGTTTGGGGGCCAGGGCGCAACTGGGCTAGCCCCTCCTCCCGGGAGTCGGGGAGGCCCGGCCTTCCTAGTGCCCAGGCCACGGCTCCGGGGAGAAACCCGCCATGGAGGGCCCGCGGGAGGCCCTCTGCCTGAGGTGGCAGGTGTCACGCCAGGGCCACTGCAAGCCTGGCTCGGCTTGCCTGCTTTCTCCAAAGGAGGCTGGCCGACCAGCCGAACCTGGCACCTGGGCCAGGCCCCTTCCAAGGGGACGAGTTCCAGAGGATAGAGCCCTGGGGGCGGCTGCCAAGTCTCCTGGGGCGTGTGCTGGGCCCCCGTCAGAGGAGGAAGCAGCCTGGTAAACGGTGTGCCAGGCCTGAGATCTGGAGGCCTCCCACAGCCGGGTCCCTGTCCTGCCCAGGCCCCCCGAGGGAGGACGATGGTCGGGCAGTGGCGAGCGGGGTGGGGCTGGCGCCGAGCCTGCCCTTGGATGCCCCGGGGAAGGGCGCCGGGGGATGGGCTGCCCCTGGCCAGGTCTGAGGGACCGACCCAGCTCGGGGCTGTCGGGGGCAGAGAGAGAACCCCCCTCCGCCCTTTCCCTTCAGGTTCTTAGGGCTGGCCAAATCCTTCCCAAGACAGCTTGTCTGGAGAAAATCAGACCCAGCTGAAGAACATGTGTCCATGGGGGAAACCCGGGCAACTGAGTCTCCCCACACAATAGCAGAGATTCTCATCTTGCATCCTCTCCTGAGCTAATGACAAAGGTGGATGTCCCGGGTGGGTGGGCCTGTGGAATGGGAGAGGGGAGGAAGTCTATTGTCATGCAGAGGGACATGGAAAGACTTGTCTGAAGCTTATCCCCTGCACTGGGGTCAGGTCGGGAAGGGACGGCACAGAGGTGAGCAGGAACCAACCGGCCTCTCTGTGGTGGGGCTGGCCCCGGGGCAGGCGTGGGGGTGATGGCTGGAAGTGGGATGGCGCGTGAGTTGGCACCAGCCAGCGGTGGAGGCAGAGACTCAGAGGTCAGGGATCTCTCTCTCTGTCTCCGTCTCTCTCTCTCTCCCTCAGGGAGCTGAGGAGAGTAAGGTGGCGCCCCCTGCCCACCTCGCCTACCTCTCCATGGGCCCTTCTTTCTCTGGCCGCTCCGGGAGCCCTGCGGGCTTGGGTTCAAGCCCCCACACACCGCACAGGCCAAGGGCGCATGCGCGACCGCCGGGGCCTAGGGCTGGCCTCGGGGGTCGGGGGGGTCCTCAGTGAAGGCCCCGCCCTCCCTCCAGGCTCTGACCCAGCTGCAGCTCTTCCATAGCCGCCCTTCTGGCCTCGGCTTCAGCTGTCTCCCTCCCCTCCCCCACTCCCACTCAGCTTGCAGGCCGCTTCCCTGCCTTGAAAGCATTGCTCTGGCCCTGAGGGCCACAGACCTACTGGGCTTCAAGCTCAAGGCTCTGCCTGGGCCTGCTGCTTCGGCCAGGGGCTCATTTTTTCCTGGAAAGACAAAGCCATGGCCTCACCCCACGCCTGCACTTTGCCACGGCAGGCAGCCCAGATGTAGGAAAGGCTCTGTGGAGACAGAAGTGCCGAGACAGGCAGATGGCACCAGAAGGTTTGGGGGCCAGGGCGCAACTGGGCTAGCCCCTCCTCCCGGGAGTCGGGGAGGCCCGGCCTTCCTAGTGCCCAGGCCACGGCTCCGGGGAGAAACCCGCCATGGAGGGCCCGCGGGAGGCCCTCTGCCTGAGGTGGCAGGTGTCACGCCAGGGCCACTGCAAGCCTGGCTCGGCTTGCCTGCTTTCTCCAAAGGAGGCTGGCCGACCAGCCGAACCTGGCACCTGGGCCAGGCCCCTTCCAAGGGGACGAGTTCCAGAGGATAGAGCCCTGGGGGCGGCTGCCAAGTCTCCTGGGGCGTGTGCTGGGCCCCCGTCAGAGGAGGAAGCAGCCTGGTAAACGGTGTGCCAGGCCTGAGATCTGGAGGCCTCCCACAGCCGGGTCCCTGTCCTGCCCAGGCCCCCCGAGGGAGGACGATGGTCGGGCAGTGGCGAGCGGGGTGGGGCTGGCGCCGAGCCTGCCCTTGGATGCCCCGGGGAAGGGCGCCGGGGGATGGGCTGCCCCTGGCCAGGTCTGAGGGACCGACCCAGCTCGGGGCTGTCGGGGGCAGAGAGAGAACCCCCCTCCGCCCTTTCCCTTCAGGTTCTTAGGGCTGGCCAAATCCTTCCCAAGACAGCTTGTCTGGAGAAAATCAGACCCAGCTGAAGAACATGTGTCCATGGGGGAAACCCGGGCAACTGAGTCTCCCCACACAATAGCAGAGATTCTCATCTTGCATCCTCTCCTGAGCTAATGACAAAGGTGGATGTCCCGGGTGGGTGGGCCTGTGGAATGGGAGAGGGGAGGAAGTCTATTGTCATGCAGAGGGACATGGAAAGACTTGTCTGAAGCTTATCCCCTGCACTGGGGTCAGGTCGGGAAGGGACGGCACAGAGGTGAGCAGGAACCAACCGGCCTCTCTGTGGTGGGGCTGGCCCCGGGGCAGGCGTGGGGGTGATGGCTGGAAGTGGGATGGCGCGTGAGTTGGCACCAGCCAGCGGTGGAGGCAGAGACTCAGAGGTCAGGGATCTCTCTCTCTGTCTCCGTCTCTCTCTCTCTCCCTCAGGGAGCTGAGGAGAGTAAGGTGGCGCCCCCTGCCCACCTCGCCTACCTCTCCATGGGCCCTTCTTTCTCTGGCCGCTCCGGGAGCCCTGCGGGCTTGGGTTCAAGCCCCCACACACCGCACAGGCCAAGGGCGCATGCGCGACCGCCGGGGCCTAGGGCTGGCCTCGGGGGTCGGGGGGGTCCTCAGTGAAGGCCCCGCCCTCCCTCCAGGCTCTGACCCAGCTGCAGCTCTTCCATAGCCGCCCTTCTGGCCTCGGCTTCAGCTGTCTCCCTCCCCTCCCCCACTCCCACTCAGCTTGCAGGCCGCTTCCCTGCCTTGAAAGCATTGCTCTGGCCCTGAGGGCCACAGACCTACTGGGCTTCAAGCTCAAGGCTCTGCCTGGGCCTGCTGCTTCGGCCAGGGGCTCATTTTTTCCTGGAAAGACAAAGCCATGGCCTCACCCCACGCCTGCACTTTGCCACGGCAGGCAGCCCAGATGTAGGAAAGGCTCTGTGGAGACAGAAGTGCCGAGACAGGCAGATGGCACCAGAGGGTTTGGGGGCCAGGGCGCAACTGGGCTAGCCCCTCCTCCCGGGAGTCGGGGAGGCCCGGCCTTCCTAGTGCCCAGGCCACGGCTCCGGGGAGAAACCCGCCATGGAGGGCCCGCGGGAGGCCCTCTGCCTGAGGTGGCAGGTGTCACGCCAGGGCCACTGCAAGCCTGGCTCGGCTTGCCTGCTTTCTCCAAAGGAGGCTGGCCGACCAGCCGAACCTGGCACCTGGGCCAGGCCCCTTCCAAGGGGACGAGTTCCAGAGGCTAGAGCCCTGGGGGCGGCTGCCAAGTCTCCTGGGGCGTGTGCTGGGCCCCCGTCAGAGGAGGAAGCAGCCTGGTAAACGGTGTGCCAGGCCTGAGATCTGGAGGGCTCCCACAGCCGGGTCCCTGTCCTGCCCAGGCCCCCCGAGGGAGGACGATGGTCGGGCAGTGGCGAGCGGGGTGGGGCTGGCGCCGAGCCTGCCCTTGGATGCCCCGGGGAAGGGCGCCGGGGGATGGGCTGCCCCTGGCCAGGTCTGAGGGACCGACCCAGCTCGGGGCTGTCGGGGGCAGAGAGAGAACCCCCCTCCGCCCTTTCCCTTCAGGTTCTTAGGGCTGGCCAAATCCTTCCCAAGACAGCTTGTCTGGAGAAAATCAGACCCAGCTGAAGAACATGTGTCCATGGGGGAAACCCGGGCAACTGAGTCTCCCCACACAATAGCAGAGATTCTCATCTTGCATCCTCTCCTGAGCTAATGACAAAGGTGGATGTCCCGGGTGGGTGGGCCTGTGGAATGGGAGAGGGGAGGAAGTCTATTGTCATGCAGAGGGACATGGAAAGACTTGTCTGAAGTTTATCCCCTGCACTGGGGTCAGGTCGGGAAGGGACGGCACAGAGGTGAGCAGGAACCAACCGGCCTCTCTGTGGTGGGGCTGGCCCCGGGGCAGGCGTGGGGGTGATGGCTGGAAGTGGGATGGCGCGTGAGTTGGCACCAGCCAGCGGTGGAGGCAGAGACTCAGAGGTCAGGGATCTCTCTCTCTGTCTCCGTCTCTCTCTCTCTCCCTCAGGGAGCTGAGGAGAGTAAGGTGGCGCCCCCTGCCCACCTCGCCTACCTCTCCATGGGCCCTTCTTTCTCTGGCCGCTCCGGGAGCCCTGCGGGCTTGGGTTCAAGCCCCCACACACCGCACAGGCCAAGGGCGCATGCGCGACCGCCGGGGCCTAGGGCTGGCCTCGGGGGTCGGGGGGGTCCTCAGTGAAGGCCCCGCCCTCCCTCCAGGCTCTGACCCATCTGCAGCTCTTCCATCGCCGCCCTTCTGGACTCGGCTTCAGCTGTCTCCCTCCCCTCCCCCACTCCCACTCAGCTTGCAGGCCGCTTCCCTGCCTTGAAAGCATTGCTCTGGCCCTGAGGGCCACAGACCTACTGGGCTTCAAGCTCAAGGCTCTGCCTGGGCCTGCTGCTTCGGCCAGGGGCTCATTTTTTCCTGGAAAGACAAAGCCATGGCCTCACCCCACGCCTGCACTTTGCCACGGCAGGCAGCCCAGATGTAGGAAAGGCTCTGTGGAGACAGAAGTGCCGAGACAGGCAGATGGCACCAGAGGGTTTGGGGGCCAGGGCGCAACTGGGCTAGCCCCTCCTCCCGGGAGTCGGGGAGGCCCGGCCTTCCTAGTGCCCAGGCCACGGCTCCGGGGAGAAACCCGCCATGGAGGGCACGCGGGAGGCCCTCTGCCTGAGGTGGCAGGTGTCACGCCAGGGCCACTGCAAGCCTGGCTCTGCTTGCCTGCTTTCTCAAAGGAGGCTGGCCGACCAGCCGAACCTGGCACCTGGGCCAGGCCCCTTCCAAGGGGACGAGTTCCAGAGGCTAGAGCCCTGGGGGCGGCTGCCAAGTCTCCTGGGGCGTGTGCTGGGCCCCCGTCAGAGGAGGAAGCAGCCTGGTAAACGGTGTGCCAGGCCTGAGATCTGGAGGCCTCCCACAGCCGGGTCCCTGTCCTGCCCAGGCCCCCCGAGGGAGGACGATGGTCGGGCAGTGGCGAGCGGGGTGGGGCTGGCGCCGAGCCTGCCCTTGGATGCCCCGGGGAAGGGCGCCGGGGGATGGGCTGCCCCTGGCCAGGTCTGAGGGACCGACCCAGCTCGGGGCTGTCGGGGGCAGAGAGAGAACCCCCCTCCGCCCTTTCCCTTCAGGTTCTTAGGGCTGGCCAAATCCTTCCCAAGACAGCTTGTCTGGAGAAAATCAGACCCAGCTGAAGAACATGTGTCCATGGGGGAAACCCGGGCAACTGAGTCTCCCCACACAATAGCAGAGATTCTCATCTTGCATCCTCTCCTGAGCTAATGACAAAGGTGGATGTCCCGGGTGGGTGGGCCTGTGGAATGGGAGAGGGGAGGAAGTCTATTGTCATGCAGAGGGACATGGAAAGACTTGTCTGAAGCTTATCCCCTGCACTGGGGTCAGGTCGGGAAGGGACGGCACAGAGGTGAGCAGGAACCAACCGGCCTCTCTGTGGTGGGGCTGGCCCCGGGGCAGGCGTGGGGGTGATGGCTGGAAGTGGGATGGCGCGTGAGTTGGCACCAGCCAGCGGTGGAGGCAGAGACTCAGAGGTCAGGGATCTCTCTCTCTGTCTCCGTCTCTCTCTCTCTCCCTCAGGGAGCTGAGGAGAGTAAGGTGGCGCCCCCTGCCCACCTCGCCTACCTCTCCATGGGCCCTTCTTTCTCTGGCCGCTCCGGGAGCCCTGCGGGCTTGGGTTCAAGCCCCCACACACCGCACAGGCCAAGGGCGCATGCGCGACCGCCGGGGCCTAGGGCTGGCCTCGGGGGTCGGGGGGGTCCTCAGTGAAGGCCCCGCCCTCCCTCCAGGCTCTGACCCAGCTGCAGCTCTTCCATAGCCGCCCTTCTGGCCTCGGCTTCAGCTGTCTCCCTCCCCTCCCCCACTCCCACTCAGCTTGCAGGCCGCTTCCCTGCCTTGAAAGCATTGCTCTGGCCCTGAGGGCCACAGACCTACTGGGCTTCAAGCTCAAGGCTCTGCCTGGGCCTGCTGCTTCGGCCAGGGGCTCATTTTTTCCTGGAAAGACAAAGCCATGGCCTCACCCCACGCCTGCACTTTGCCACGGCAGGCAGCCCAGATGTAGGAAAGGCTCTGTGGAGACAGAAGTGCCGAGACAGGCAGATGGCACCAGAAGGTTTGGGGGCCAGGGCGCAACTGGGCTAGCCCCTCCTCCCGGGAGTCGGGGAGGCCCGGCCTTCCTAGTGCCCAGGCCACGGCTCCGGGGAGAAACCCGCCATGGAGGGCCCGCGGGAGGCCCTCTGCCTGAGGTGGCAGGTGTCACGCCAGGGCCACTGCAAGCCTGGCTCGGCTTGCCTGCTTTCTCCAAAGGAGGCTGGCCGACCAGCCGAACCTGGCACCTGGGCCAGGCCCCTTCCAAGGGGACGAGTTCCAGAGGATAGAGCCCTGGGGGCGGCTGCCAAGTCTCCTGGGGCGTGTGCTGGGCCCCCGTCAGAGGAGGAAGCAGCCTGGTAAACGGTGTGCCAGGCCTGAGATCTGGAGGCCTCCCACAGCCGGGTCCCTGTCCTGCCCAGGCCCCCCGAGGGAGGACGATGGTCGGGCAGTGGCGAGCGGGGGTGGGGCTGGCGCCGAGCCTGCCCTTGGATGCCCCGGGGAAGGGCGCCGGGGGGATGGGCTGCCCCTGGCCAGGTCTGAGGGACCGACCCAGCTCGGGGCTGTCGGGGGCAGAGAGAGAACCCCCCCTCCGCCCTTTCCCTTCAGGTTCTTAGGGCTGGCCAAATCCTTCCCAAGACAGCTTGTCTGGAGAAAATCAGACCCAGCTGAAGAACATGTGTCCATGGGGGAAACCCGGGCAACTGAGTCTCCCCACACAATAGCAGAGATTCTCATCTTGCATCCTCTCCTGAGCTAATGACAAAGGTGGATGTCCCGGGTGGGTGGGCCTGTGGAATGGGAGAGGGGAGGAAGTCTATTGTCATGCAGAGGGACATGGAAAGACTTGTCTGAAGCTTATCCCCTGCACTGGGGTCAGGTCGGGAAGGGACGGCACAGAGGTGAGCAGGAACCAACCGGCCTCTCTGTGGTGGGGCTGGCCCCGGGGCAGGCGTGGGGGTGATGGCTGGAAGTGGGATGGCGCGTGAGTTGGCACCAGCCAGCGGTGGAGGCAGAGACTCAGAGGTCAGGGATCTCTCTCTCTGTCTCCGTCTCTCTCTCTCTCCCTCAGGGAGCTGAGGAGAGTAAGGTGGCGCCCCCTGCCCACCTCGCCTACCTCTCCATGGGCCCTTCTTTCTCTGGCCGCTCCGGGAGCCCTGCGGGCTTGGGTTCAAGCCCCCACACACCGCACAGGCCAAGGGCGCATGCGCGACCGCCGGGGCCTAGGGCTGGCCTCGGGGGTCGGGGGGGGTCCTCAGTGAAGGCCCCGCCCTCCCTCCAGGCTCTGACCCAGCTGCAGCTCTTCCATAGCCGCCCTTCTGGCCTCGGCTTCAGCTGTCTCCCTCCCCTCCCCCACTCCCACTCAGCTTGCAGGCCGCTTCCCTGCCTTGAAAGCATTGCTCTGGCCCTGAGGGCCACAGACCTACTGGGCTTCAAGCTCAAGGCTCTGCCTGGGCCTGCTGCTTCGGCCAGGGGCTCATTTTTTCCTGGAAAGACAAAGCCATGGCCTCACCCCACGCCTGCACTTTGCCACGGCAGGCAGCCCAGATGTAGGAAAGGCTCTGTGGAGACAGAAGTGCCGAGACAGGCAGATGGCACCAGAGGGTTTGGGGGGCCAGGGCGCAACTGGGCTAGCCCCTCCTCCCGGGAGTCGGGGAGGCCCGGCCTTCCTAGTGCCCAGGCCACGGCTCCGGGGAGAAACCCGCCATGGAGGGCACGCGGGAGGCCCTCTGCCTGAGGTGGCAGGTGTCACGCCAGGGCCACTGCAAGCCTGGCTCTGCTTGCCTGCTTTCTCAAAGGAGGCTGGCCGACCAGCCGAACCTGGCACCTGGGCCAGGCCCCTTCCAAGGGGACGAGTTCCAGAGGCTAGAGCCCTGGGGGCGGCTGCCAAGTCTCCTGGGGCGTGTGCTGGGCCCCCGTCAGAGGAGGAAGCAGCCTGGTAAACGGTGTGCCAGGCCTGAGATCTGGAGGCCTCCCACAGCCGGGTCCCTGTCCTGCCCAGGCCCCCCGAGGGAGGACGATGGTCGGGCAGTGGCGAGCGGGGTGGGGCTGGCGCCGAGCCTGCCCTTGGATGCCCCGGGGAAGGGCGCCGGGGGATGGGCTGCCCCTGGCCAGGTCTGAGGGACCGACCCAGCTCGGGGCTGTCGGGGGCAGAGAGAGAACCCCCCTCCGCCCTTTCCCTTCAGGTTCTTAGGGCTGGCCAAATCCTTCCCAAGACAGCTTGTCTGGAGAAAATCAGACCCAGCTGAAGAACATGTGTCCATGGGGGAAACCCGGGCAACTGAGTCTCCCCACACAATAGCAGAGATTCTCATCTTGCATCCTCTCCTGAGCTAATGACAAAGGTGGATGTCCCGGGTGGGTGGGCCTGTGGAATGGGAGAGGGGAGGAAGTCTATTGTCATGCAGAGGGACATGGAAAGACTTGTCTGAAGCTTATCCCCTGCACTGGGGTCAGGTCGGGAAGGGACGGCACAGAGGTGAGCAGGAACCAACCGGCCTCTCTGTGGTGGGGCTGGCCCCGGGGCAGGCGTGGGGGTGATGGCTGGAAGTGGGATGGCGCGTGAGTTGGCACCAGCCAGCGGTGGAGGCAGAGACTCAGAGGTCAGGGATCTCTCTCTCTGTCTCCGTCTCTCTCTCTCTCCCTCAGGGAGCTGAGGAGAGTAAGGTGGCGCCCCCTGCCCACCTCGCCTACCTCTCCATGGGCCCTTCTTTCTCTGGCCGCTCCGGGAGCCCTGCGGGCTTGGGTTCAAGCCCCCACACACCGCACAGGCCAAGGGCGCATGCGCGACCGCCGGGGCCTAGGGCTGGCCTCGGGGGTCGGGGGGGTCCTCAGTGAAGGCCCCGCCCTCCCTCCAGGCTCTGACCCAGCTGCAGCTCTTCCATAGCCGCCCTTCTGGCCTCGGCTTCAGCTGTCTCCCTCCCCTCCCCCACTCCCACTCAGCTTGCAGGCCGCTTCCCTGCCTTGAAAGCATTGCTCTGGCCCTGAGGGCCACAGACCTACTGGGCTTCAAGCTCAAGGCTCTGCCTGGGCCTGCTGCTTCGGCCAGGGGCTCATTTTTTCCTGGAAAGACAAAGCCATGGCCTCACCCCACGCCTGCACTTTGCCACGGCAGGCAGCCCAGATGTAGGAAAGGCTCTGTGGAGACAGAAGTGCCGAGACAGGCAGATGGCACCAGAGGGTTTGGGGGCCAGGGCGCAACTGGGCTAGCCCCCTCCTCCCGGGAGTCGGGGAGGGCCCGGCCTTCCTAGTGCCCAGGCCACGGCTCCGGGGAGAAACCCGCCATGGAGGGCCCGCGGGAGGCCCTCTGCCTGAGGTGGCAGGTGTCACGCCAGGGCCACTGCAAGCCTGGCTCGGCTTGCCTGCTTTCTCCAAAGGAGGCTGGCCGACCAGCCGAACCTGGCACCTGGGCCAGGCCCCTTCCAAGGGGACGAGTTCCAGAGGATAGAGCCCTGGGGGCGGCTGCCAAGTCTCCTGGGGCGTTTGCTGGGCCCCCGTCAGAGGAGGAAGCAGCCTGGTAAACGGTGTGCCAGGCCTGAGATCTGGAGGCCTCCCACAGCCGGGTCCCTGTCCTGCCCAGGCCCCCCGAGGGAGGACGATGGTCGGGCAGTGGCGAGCGGGGGTGGGGCTGGCGCCGAGCCTGCCCTTGGATGCCCCGGGGAAGGGCGCCGGGGGATGGGCTGCCCCTGGCCAGGTCTGAGGGACCGACCCAGCTCGGGGCTGTCGGGGGCAGAGAGAGAACCCCCCTCCGCCCTTTCCCTTCAGGTTCTTAGGGCTGGCCAAATCCTTCCCAAGACAGCTTGTCTGGAGAAAATCAGACCCAGCTGAAGAACATGTGTCCATGGGGGAAACCCGGGCAACTGAGTCTCCCCACACAATAGCAGAGATTCTCATCTTGCATCCTCTCCTGAGCTAATGGCAAAGGTGGATGTCCCGGGTGGGTGGGCCTGTGGAATGGGAGAGGGGGAGGAAGTCTATTGTCATGCAGAGGGACATGGAAAGACTTGTCTGAAGCTTATCCCCTGCACTGGGGTCAGGTCGGGAAGGGACGGCACAGAGGTGAGCAGGAACCAACCGGCCTCTCTGTGGTGGGGCTGGCCCCCGGGGCAGGCGTGGGGGGTGATGGCTGGAAGTGGGATGGCGCGTGAGTTGGCACCAGCCAGCGGTGGAGGCAGAGACTCAGAGGTCAGGGATCTCTCTCTCTGTCTCTGTCTCTCTCTCTCTCCCTCAGGGAGCTGAGGAGAGTAAGGTGGCGCCCCCTGCCCACCTCACCTACCTCTCCATGGGCCCTTCTTTCTCTGGCCGCTCCGGGAGCCCTGCGGGCTTGGGTTCAAGCCCCCACACACCGCACAGGCCAAGGGCGCATGCGCGACCGCCGGGGCCTAGGGCTGGCCTCGGGGGGCGGGGGGGTCCTCAGTGAAGGCCCCGCCCTCCCTCCAGGCTCTGACCCAGCTGCAGCTCTTCCATCGCCGCCCTTCTGGACTCGGCTTCAGCTGTCTCCCTCCCCTCCCCCACTCCCACTCAGCTTGCAGGCCGCTTCCCTGCCTTGAAAGCATGGCTCTGGCCCTGAGGGCCACAGACCTACTGGGCTTCAAGCTCAAGGCTCTGCCTGGGCCTGCTGCTTCGGCCAGGGGCTCATTTTTTCCTGGAAAGACAAAGCCATGGCCTCACCCCACGCCTGCACTTTGCCACGGCAGGCAGCCCAGATGTAGGAAAGGCTCTGTGGAGACAGAAGTGCCGAGACAGGCAGATGGCACCAGAGGGTTTGGGGGCCAGGGCGCAACTGGGCTAGCCCCTCCTCCCGGGAGTCGGGGAGGCCCGGCCTTCCTAGTGCCCAGGCCACGGCTCCGGGGAGAAACCCGCCATGGAGGGCCCGCGGGAGGCCCTCTGCCTGAGGTGGCAGGTGTCACGCCAGGGCCACTGCAAGCCTGGCTCGGCTTGCCTGCTTTCTCCAAAGGAGGCTGGCCGACCAGCCGAACCTGGCACCTGGGCCAGGCCCCTTCCAAGGGGACGAGTTCCAGAGGATAGAGCCCCTGGGGGCGGCTGCCAAGTCTCCTGGGGCGTGTGCTGGGCCCCCCGTCAGAGGAGGAAGCAGCCTGGTAAACGGTGTGCCAGGCCTGAGATCTGGAGGCCTCCCACAGCCGGGTCCCTGTCCTGCCCAGGCCCCCCGAGGGAGGACGATGGTCGGGCAGTGGCGAGCGGGGTGGGGCTGGCGCCGAGCCTGCCCTTGGATGCCCCGGGGAAGGGCGCCGGGGGATGGGCTGCCCCTGGCCAGGTCTGAGGGACCGACCCAGCTCGGGGCTGTCGGGGGCAGAGAGAGAACCCCCTTTCCCTTCAGGTTCTTAGGGCTGGCCAAATCCTTCCCAAGACAGCTTGTCTGGAGAAAATCAGACCCAGCTGAAGAACATGTGTCCATGGGGGAAACCCGGGCAACTGAGTCTCCCCACACAATAGCAGAGATTCTCATCTTGCATCCTCTCCTGAGCTAATGACAAAGGTGGATGTCCCGGGTGGGTGGGCCTGTGGAATGGGAGAGGGGAGGAAGTCTATTGTCATGCAGAGGGACATGGAAAGACTTGTCTGAAGCTTATCCCCTGCACTGGGGTCAGGTCGGGAAGGGACGGCACAGAGGTGAGCAGGAACCAACCGGCCTCTCTGTGGTGGGGCTGGCCCCGGGGCAGGTGTGGGGGTGATGGCTGGAAGTGGGATGGCGCGTGAGTTGGCACCAGCCAGCGGTGGAGGCAGAGACTCAGAGGTCAGGGATCTCTCTCTCTGTCTCTGTCTCTGTCTCTCTCCCTCAGGGAGCTGAGGAGAGTAAGGTGGCGCCCCCTGCCCACCTCGCCTACCTCTCCATGGGCCCTTCTTTCTCTGGCCGCTCCGGGAGCCCTGCGGGCTTGGGTTCAAGCCCCCACACACCGCACAGGCCAAGGGCGCATGCGCGACCGCCGGGGCCTAGGGCTGGCCTCGGGGGGCGGGGGGGTCCTCAGTGAAGGCCCCGCCCTCCCTCCAGGCTCTGACCCAGCTGCAGCTCTTCCATCGCCGCCCTTCTGGCCTCGGCTTCAGCTGTCTCCCTCCCCTCCCCCACTCCCACTCAGCTTGCAGGCCGCTTCCCTGCCTTGAAAGCATGGCTCTGGCCATGAGGGCCACAGACCTACTGGGCTTCAAGCTCAAGGCTCTGCCTGGGCCTGCTGCTTCGGCCAGGGGCTCATTTTTTCCTGGAAAGACAAAGCCATGGCCTCACCCCACGCCTGCACTTTGCCACGGCAGGCAGCCCAGATGTAAGAAAGGCTCTGTGGAGACAGATGTGCCGAGACAGGCAGATGGCACCAGAGGGTTTGGGGGCCAGGGCGCAAGTGGGCTAGCCCCTCCTCCCGGGAGTCGGGGAGGCCCGGCCTTCCTAGTGCCCAGGCCACGGCTCCGGGGAGAAACCCGCCATGGAGGGCACGCGGGAGGCCCTCTGCCTGAGGTGGCAGGTGTCACGCCAGGGCCACTGCAAGCCTGGCTCGGCTTGCCTGCTTTCTCAAAGGAGGCTGGCCGACCAGCCGAACCTGGCACCTGGGCCAGGCCCCTTCCAAGGGGACGAGTTCCAGAGGATAGAGCCCTGGGGGCGGCTGCCAAGTCTCCTGGGGCGTGTGCTGGGCCCCCGTCAGAGGAGGAAGCAGCCTGGTAAACGGTGTGCCAGGCCTGAGATCTGGAGGCCTCCCACAGCCGGATCCCTGTCCTGCCCAGGCCCCCCGAGGGAGGACGATGGTCGGGCAGTGGCGAGCGGGGTGGGGCTGGCGCCGAGCCTGCCCTTGGATGCCCCGGGGAAGGGCGCCGGGGGATGGGCTGCCCCTGGCCAGGTCTGAGGGACCGACCCAGCTCGGGGCTGTCGGGGGCAGAGAGAGAACCCCCCTCCGCCCTTTCCCTTCAGGTTCTTAGGGCTGGCCAAATCCTTCCCAAGACAGCTTGTCTGGAGAAAATCAGACCCAGCTGAAGAACATGTGTCCATGGGGGAAACCCGGGCAACTGAGTCTCCCCACACAATAGCAGAGATTCTCATCTTGCATCCTCTCCTGAGCTAATGACAAAGGTGGATGTCCCGGGTGGGTGGGCCTGTGGAATGGGAGAGGGGAGGAAGTCTATTGTCATGCAGAGGGACATGGAAAGACTTGTCTGAAGCTTATCCCCTGCACTGGGGTCAGGTCGGGAAGGGACGGCACAGAGGTGAGCAGGAACCAACCGGCCTCTCTGTGGTGGGGCTGGCCCCGGGGCAGGCGTGGGGGTGATGGCTGGAAGTGGGATGGCGCGTGAGTTGGCACCAGCCAGCGGTGGAGGCAGAGACTCAGAGGTCAGGGATCTCTCTCTCTGTCTCCGTCTCTCTCTCTCTCCCTCAGGGAGCTGAGGAGAGTAAGGTGGCGCCCCCTGCCCACCTCGCCTACCTCTCCATGGGCCCTTCTTTCTCTGGCCGCTCCGGGAGCCCTGCGGGCTTGGGTTCAAGCCCCCACACACCGCACAGGCCAAGGGCGCATGCGCGACCGCCGGGGCCTAGGGCTGGCCTCGGGGGTCGGGGGGGTCCTCAGTGAAGGCCCCGCCCTCCCTCCAGGCTCTGACCCAGCTGCAGCTCTTCCATAGCCGCCCTTCTGGCCTCGGCTTCAGCTGTCTCCCTCCCCTCCCCCACTCCCACTCAGCTTGCAGGCCGCTTCCCTGCCTTGAAAGCATTGCTCTGGCCCTGAGGGCCACAGACCTACTGGGCTTCAAGCTCAAGGCTCTGCCTGGGCCTGCTGCTTCGGCCAGGGGCTCATTTTTTCCTGGAAAGACAAAGCCATGGCCTCACCCCACGCCTGCACTTTGCCACGGCAGGCAGCCCAGATGTAGGAAAGGCTCTGTGGAGACAGAAGTGCCGAGACAGGCAGATGGCACCAGAGGGTTTGGGGGCCAGGGCGCAACTGGGCTAGCCCCTCCTCCCGGGAGTCGGGGAGGCCCGGCCTTCCTAGTGCCCAGGCCACGGCTCCGGGGAGAAACCCGCCATGGAGGGCCCGCGGGAGGCCCTCTGCCTGAGGTGGCAGGTGTCACGCCAGGGCCACTGCAAGCCTGGCTCGGCTTGCCTGCTTTCTCCAAAGGAGGCTGGCCGACCAGCCGAACCTGGCACCTGGGCCAGGCCCCTTCCAAGGGGACGAGTTCCAGAGGATAGAGCCCTGGGGGCGGCTGCCAAGTCTCCTGGGGCGTGTGCTGGGCCCCCGTCAGAGGAGGAAGCAGCCTGGTAAACGGTGTGCCAGGCCTGAGATCTGGAGGCCTCCCACACCCGGGTCCCTGTCCTGCCCAGGCCCCCCGAGGGAGGACGATGGTCGGGCAGTGGCGAGCGGGGTGGGGCTGGCGCCGAGCCTGCCCTTGGATGCCCCGGGGAAGGGCGCCGGGGGATGGGCTGCCCCTGGCCAGGTCTGAGGGACCGACCCAGCTCGGGGCTGTCGGGGGCAGAGAGAGAACCCCCCTCCGCCCTTTCCCTTCAGGTTCTTAGGGCTGGCCAAATCCTTCCCAAGACAGCTTGTCTGGAGAAAATCAGACCCAGCTGAAGAACATGTGTCCATGGGGGAAACCCGGGCAACTGAGTCTCCCCACACAATAGCAGAGATTCTCATCTTGCATCCTCTCCTGAGCTAATGACAAAGGTGGATGTCCCGGGTGGGTGGGCCTGTGGAATGGGAGAGGGGAGGAAGTCTATTGTCATGCAGAGGGACATGGAAAGACTTGTCTGAAGCTTATCCCCTGCACTGGGGTCAGGTCGGGAAGGGACGGCACAGAGGTGAGCAGGAACCAACCGGCCTCTCTGTGGTGGGGCTGGCCCCGGGGCAGGCGTGGGGGTGATGGCTGGAAGTGGGATGGCGCGTGAGTTGGCACCAGCCAGCGGTGGAGGCAGAGACTCAGAGGTCAGGGATCTCTCTCTCTGTCTCCGTCTCTCTCTCTCTCCCTCAGGGAGCTGAGGAGAGTAAGGTGGCGCCCCCTGCCCACCTCGCCTACCTCTCCATGGGCCCTTCTTTCTCTGGCCGCTCCGGGAGCCCTGCGGGCTTGGGTTCAAGCCCCCACACACCGCACAGACCAAGGGCGCATGCGCGACCGCCGGGGCCTAGGGCTGGCCTCGGGGGTCGGGGGGGGTCCTCAGTGAAGGCCCCGCCCTCCCTCCAGGCTCTGACCCAGCTGCAGCTCTTCCATAGCCGCCCTTCTGGCCTCGGCTTCAGCTGTCTCCCTCCCCTCCCCCACTCCCACTCAGCTTGCAGGCCGCTTCCCTGCCTTGAAAGCATGGCTCTGGCCCTGAGGGCCACAGACCTACTGGGCTTCAAGCTCAAGGCTCTGCCTGGGCCTGCTGCTTCGGCCAGGGGCTCATTTTTTCCTGGTAAGACAAAGCCATGGCCTCACCCCACGCCTGCACTTTGCCACGGCAGGCAGCCCAGATGTAAGAAAGGCTCTGTGGAGACAGATGTGCCGAGACAGGCAGATGGCACCAGAGGGTTTGGGGGCCAGGGCGCAAGTGGGCTAGCCCCTCCTCCCGGGAGTCGGGGAGGCCCGGCCTTCCTAGTGCCCAGGCCACGGCTCCGGGGAGAAACCCGCCATGGAGGGCACGCGGGAGGCCCTCTGCCTGAGGTGGCAGGTGTCACGCCAGGGCCACTGCAAGCCTGGCTCGGCTTGCCTGCTTTCTCAAAGGAGGCTGGCCGACCAGCCGAACCTGGCACCTGGGCCAGGCCCCTTCCAAGGGGACGAGTTCCAGAGGATAGAGCCCTGGGGGCGGCTGCCAAGTCTCCTGGGGCGTGTGCTGGGCCCCCGTCAGAGGAGGAAGCAGCCTGGTAAACGGTGTGCCAGGCCTGAGATCTGGAGGCCTCCCACAGCCGGGTCCCTGTCCTGCCCAGGCCCCCCGAGGGAGGACGATGGTCGGGCAGTGGCGAGCGGGGTGGGGCTGGCGCCGAGCCTGCCCTTGGATGCCCCGGGGAAGGGCGCCGGGGGATGGGCTGCCCCTGGCCAGGTCTGAGGGACCGACCCAGCTCGGGGCTGTCGGGGGCAGAGAGAGAACCCCCCTCCGCCCTTTCCCTTCAGGTTCTTAGGGCTGGCCAAATCCTTCCCAAGACAGCTTGTCTGGAGAAAATCAGACCCAGCTGAAGAACATGTGTCCATGGGGGAAACCCGGGAAACTGAGTCTCCCCACACAATAGCAGAGATTCTCATCTTGCATCCTCTCCTGAGCTAATGACAAAGGTGGATGTCCCGGGTGGGTGGGCCTGTGGAATGGGAGAGGGGAGGAAGTCTATTGTCATGCAGAGGGACATGGAAAGACTTGTCTGAAGCTTATCCCCTGCACTGGGGTCAGGTCGGGAAGGGACGGCACAGAGGTGAGCAGGAACCAACTGGCCTCTCTGTGGTGGGGCTGGCCCCGGGGCAGGCGTGGGGGTGATGGCTGGAAGTGGGATGGCGCGTGAGTTGGCACCAGCCAGCGGTGGAGGCAGAGACTCAGAGGTCAGGGATCTCTCTCTCTGTCTCCGTCTCTCTCTCTCTCCCTCAGGGAGCTGAGGAGAGTAAGGTGGCGCCCCCTGCCCACCTCGCCTACCTCTCCATGGGCCCTTCTTTCTCTGGCCGCTCCGGGAGCCCTGCGGGCTTGGGTTCAAGCCCCCACACACCGCACAGGCCAAGGGCGCATGCGCGACCGCCGGGGCCTAGGGCTGGCCTCGGGGGTCGGGGGGGTCCTCAGTGAAGGCCCCGCCCTCCCTCCAGGCTCTGACCCAGCTGCAGCTCTTCCATAGCCGCCCTTCTGGCCTCGGCTTCAGCTGTCTCCCTCCCCTCCCCCACTCCCACTCAGCTTGCAGGCCGCTTCCCTGCCTTGAAAGCATTGCTCTGGCCCTGAGGGCCACAGACCTACTGGGCTTCAAGCTCAAGGCTCTGCCTGGGCCTGCTGCTTCGGCCAGGGGCTCATTTTTTCCTGGAAAGACAAAGCCATGGCCTCACCCCACGCCTGCACTTTGCCACGGCAGGCAGCCCAGATGTAGGAAAGGCTCTGTGGAGACAGAAGTGCCGAGACAGGCAGATGGCACCAGAGGGTTTGGGGGCCAGGGCGCAACTGGGCTAGCCCCTCCTCCCGGGAGTCGGGGAGGCCCGGCCTTCCTAGTGCCCAGGCCACGGCTCCGGGGAGAAACCCGCCATGGAGGGCCCGCGGGAGGCCCTCTGCCTGAGGTGGCAGGTGTCACGCCAGGGCCACTGCAAGCCTGGCTCGGCTTGCCTGCTTTCTCCAAAGGAGGCTGGCCGACCAGCCGAACCTGGCACCTGGGCCAGGCCCCTTCCAAGGGGACGAGTTCCAGAGGATAGAGCCCTGGGGGCGGCTGCCAAGTCTCCTGGGGCGTGTGCTGGGCCCCCGTCAGAGGAGGAAGCAGCCTGGTAAACGGTGTGCCAGGCCTGAGATCTGGAGGCCTCCCACAGCCGGGTCCCTGTCCTGCCCAGGCCCCCCGAGGGAGGACGATGGTCGGGCAGTGGCGAGCGGGGTGGGGCTGGCGCCGAGCCTGCCCTTGGATGCCCCGGGGAAGGGCGCCGGGGGATGGGCTGCCCCTGGCCAGGTCTGAGGGACCGACCCAGCTCGGGGCTGTCGGGGGCAGAGAGAGAACCCCCCTCCGCCCTTTCCCTTCAGGTTCTTAGGGCTGGCCAAATCCTTCCCAAGACAGCTTGTCTGGAGAAAATCAGACCCAGCTGAAGAACATGTGTCCATGGGGGAAACCCGGGCAACTGAGTCTCCCCACACAATAGCAGAGATTCTCATCTTGCATCCTCTCCTGAGCTAATGACAAAGGTGGATGTCCCGGGTGGGTGGGCCTGTGGAATGGGAGAGGGGAGGAAGTCTATTGTCATGCAGAGGGACATGGAAAGACTTGTCTGAAGCTTATCCCCTGCACTGGGGTCAGGTCGGGAAGGGACGGCACAGAGGTGAGCAGGAACCAACCGGCCTCTCTGTGGTGGGGCTGGCCCCGGGGCAGGCGTGGGGGTGATGGCTGGAAGTGGGATGGCGCGTGAGTTGGCACCAGCCAGCGGTGGAGGCAGAGACTCAGAGGTCAGGGATCTCTCTCTCTGTCTCCGTCTCTCTCTCTCTCCCTCAGGGAGCTGAGGAGAGTAAGGTGGCGCCCCCTGCCCACCTCGCCTACCTCTCCATGGGCCCTTCTTTCTCTGGCCGCTCCGGGAGCCCTGCGGGCTTGGGTTCAAGCCCCCACACACCGCACAGACCAAGGGCGCATGCGCGACCGCCGGGGCCTAGGGCTGGCCTCGGGGGTCGGGGGGGGTCCTCAGTGAAGGCCCCGCCCTCCCTCCAGGCTCTGACCCAGCTGCAGCTCTTCCATAGCCGCCCTTCTGGCCTCGGCTTCAGCTGTCTCCCTCCCCTCCCCCACTCCCACTCAGCTTGCAGGCCGCTTCCCTGCCTTGAAAGCATTGCTCTGGCCCTGAGGGCCACAGACCTACTGGGCTTCAAGCTCAAGGCTCTGCCTGGGCCTGCTGCTTCGGCCAGGGGCTCATTTTTTCCTGGAAAGACAAAGCCATGGCCTCACCCCACGCCTGCACTTTGCCACGGCAGGCAGCCCAGATGTAGGAAAGGCTCTGTGGAGACAGAAGTGCCGAGACAGGCAGATGGCACCAGAGGGTTTGGGGGCCAGGGCGCAACTGGGCTAGCCCCTCCTCCCGGGAGTCGGGGAGGCCCGGCCTTCCTAGTGCCCAGGCCACGGCTCCGGGGAGAAACCCGCCATGGAGGGCCCGCGGGAGGCCCTCTGCCTGAGGTGGCAGGTGTCACGCCAGGGCCACTGCAAGCCTGGCTCGGCTTGCCTGCTTTCTCCAAAGGAGGCTGGCCGACCAGCCGAACCTGGCACCTGGGCCAGGCCCCTTCCAAGGGGACGAGTTCCAGAGGCTAGAGCCCTGGGGGCGGCTGCCAAGTCTCCTGGGGCGTGTGCTGGGCCCCCGTCAGAGGAGGAAGCAGCCTGGTAAACGGTGTGCCAGGCCTGAGATCTGGAGGCCTCCCACAGCCGGGTCCCTGTCCTGCCCAGGCCCCCCGAGGGAGGACGATGGTCGGGCAGTGGCGAGCGGGGTGGGGCTGGCGCCGAGCCTGCCCTTGGATGCCCCGGGGAAGGGCGCCGGGGGATGGGCTGCCCCTGGCCAGGTCTGAGGGACCGACCCAGCTCGGGGCTGTCGGGGGCAGAGAGAGAACCCCCCTCCGCCCTTTCCCTTCAGGTTCTTAGGGCTGGCCAAATCCTTCCCAAGACAGCTTGTCTGGAGAAAATCAGACCCAGCTGAAGAACATGTGTCCATGGGGGAAACCCGGGCAACTGAGTCTCCCCACACAATAGCAGAGATTCTCATCTTGCATCCTCTCCTGAGCTAATGACAAAGGTGGATGTCCCGGGTGGGTGGGCCTGTGGAATGGGAGAGGGGAGGAAGTCTATTGTCATGCAGAGGGACATGGAAAGACTTGTCTGAAGTTTATCCCCTGCACTGGGGTCAGGTCGGGAAGGGACGGCACAGAGGTGAGCAGGAACCAACCGGCCTCTCTGTGGTGGGGCTGGCCCCGGGGCAGGCGTGGGGGTGATGGCTGGAAGTGGGATGGCGCGTGAGTTGGCACCAGCCAGCGGTGGAGGCAGAGACTCAGAGGTCAGGGATCTCTCTCTCTGTCTCCGTCTCTCTCTCTCTCCCTCAGGGAGCTGAGGAGAGTAAGGTGGCGCCCCCTGCCCACCTCGCCTACCTCTCCATGGGCCCTTCTTTCTCTGGCCGCTCCGGGAGCCCTGCGGGCTTGGGTTCAAGCCCCCACACACCGCACAGGCCAAGGGCGCATGCCCGACCGCCGGGGCCTAGGGCTGGCCTCGGGGGTCGGGGGGGTCCTCAGTGAAGGCCCCGCCCTCCCTCCAGGCTCTGACCCAGCTGCAGCTCTTCCATCGCCGCCCTTCTGGACTCGGCTTCAGCTGTCTCCCTCCCCTCCCCCACTCCCACTCAGCTTGCAGGCCGCTTCCCTGCCTTGAAAGCATTGCTCTGGCCCTGAGGGCCACAGACCTACTGGGCTTCAAGCTCAAGGCTCTGCCTGGGCCTGCTGCTTCGGCCAGGGGCTCATTTTTTCCTGGAAAGACAAAGCCATGGCCTCACCCCACGCCTGCACTTTGCCACGGCAGGCAGCCCAGATGTAGGAAAGGCTCTGTGGAGACAGAAGTGCCGAGACAGGCAGATGGCACCAGAGGGTTTGGGGGCCAGGGCGCAACTGGGCTAGCCCCTCCTCCCGGGAGTCGGGGAGGCCCGGCCTTCCTAGTGCCCAGGCCACGGCTCCGGGGAGAAACCCGCCATGGAGGGCACGCGGGAGGCCCTCTGCCTGAGGTGGCAGGTGTCACGCCAGGGCCACTGCAAGCCTGGCTCTGCTTGCCTGCTTTCTCAAAGGAGGCTGGCCGACCAGCCGAACCTGGCACCTGGGCCAGGCCCCTTCCAAGGGGACGAGTTCCAGAGGCTAGAGCCCTGGGGGCGGCTGCCAAGTCTCCTGGGGCGTGTGCTGGGCCCCCGTCAGAGGAGGAAGCAGCCTGGTAAACGGTGTGCCAGGCCTGAGATCTGGAGGCCTCCCACAGCCGGGTCCCTGTCCTGCCCAGGCCCCCCGAGGGAGGACGATGGTCGGGCAGTGGCGAGCGGGGTGGGGCTGGCGCCGAGCCTGCCCTTGGATGCCCCGGGGAAGGGCGCCGGGGGATGGGCTGCCCCTGGCCAGGTCTGAGGGACCGACCCAGCTCGGGGCTGTCGGGGGCAGAGAGAGAACCCCCCTCCGCCCTTTCCCTTCAGGTTCTTAGGGCTGGCCAAATCCTTCCCAAGACAGCTTGTCTGGAGAAAATCAGACCCAGCTGAAGAACATGTGTCCATGGGGGAAACCCGGGCAACTGAGTCTCCCCACACAATAGCAGAGATTCTCATCTTGCATCCTCTCCTGAGCTAATGACAAAGGTGGATGTCCCGGGTGGGTGGGCCTGTGGAATGGGAGAGGGGAGGAAGTCTATTGTCATGCAGAGGGACATGGAAAGACTTGTCTGAAGCTTATCCCCTGCACTGGGGTCAGGTCGGGAAGGGACGGCACAGAGGTGAGCAGGAACCAACCGGCCTCTCTGTGGTGGGGCTGGCCCCGGGGCAGGCGTGGGGGTGATGGCTGGAAGTGGGATGGCGCGTGAGTTGGCACCAGCCAGCGGTGGAGGCAGAGACTCAGAGGTCAGGGATCTCTCTCTCTGTCTCCGTCTCTCTCTCTCTCCCTCAGGGAGCTGAGGAGAGTAAGGTGGCGCCCCCTGCCCACCTCGCCTACCTCTCCATGGGCCCTTCTTTCTCTGGCCGCTCCGGGAGCCCTGCGGGCTTGGGTTCAAGCCCCCACACACCGCACAGGCCAAGGGCGCATGCGCGACCGCCGGGGCCTAGGGCTGGCCTCGGGGGTCGGGGGGGTCCTCAGTGAAGGCCCCGCCCTCCCTCCAGGCTCTGACCCAGCTGCAGCTCTTCCATAGCCGCCCTTCTGGCCTCGGCTTCAGCTGTCTCCCTCCCCTCCCCCACTCCCACTCAGCTTGCAGGCCGCTTCCCTGCCTTGAAAGCATTGCTCTGGCCCTGAGGGCCACAGACCTACTGGGCTTCAAGCTCAAGGCTCTGCCTGGGCCTGCTGCTTCGGCCAGGGGCTCATTTTTTCCTGGAAAGACAAAGCCATGGCCTCACCCCACGCCTGCACTTTGCCACGGCAGGCAGCCCAGATGTAGGAAAGGCTCTGTGGAGACAGAAGTGCCGAGACAGGCAGATGGCACCAGAGGGTTTGGGGGCCAGGGCGCAACTGGGCTAGCCCCTCCTCCCGGGAGTCGGGGAGGCCCGGCCTTCCTAGTGCCCAGGCCACGGCTCCGGGGAGAAACCCGCCATGGAGGGCCCGCGGGAGGCCCTCTGCCTGAGGTGGCAGGTGTCACGCCAGGGCCACTGCAAGCCTGGCTCGGCTTGCCTGCTTTCTCCAAAGGAGGCTGGCCGACCAGCCGAACCTGGCACCTGGGCCAGGCCCCTTCCAAGGGGACGAGTTCCAGAGGATAGAGCCCTGGGGGCGGCTGCCAAGTCTCCTGGGGCGTGTGCTGGGCCCCCGTCAGAGGAGGAAGCAGCCTGGTAAACGGTGTGCCAGGCCTGAGATCTGGAGGCCTCCCACAGCCGGGTCCCTGTCCTGCCCAGGCCCCCCGAGGGAGGACGATGGTCGGGCAGTGGCGAGCGGGGTGGGGCTGGCGCCGAGCCTGCCCTTGGATGCCCCGGGGAAGGGCGCCGGGGGATGGGCTGCCCCTGGCCAGGTCTGAGGGACCGACCCAGCTCGGGGCTGTCGGGGGCAGAGAGAGAACCCCCCTCCGCCCTTTCCCTTCAGGTTCTTAGGGCTGGCCAAATCCTTCCCAAGACAGCTTGTCTGGAGAAAATCAGACCCAGCTGAAGAACATGTGTCCATGGGGGAAACCCGGGCAACTGAGTCTCCCCACACAATAGCAGAGATTCTCATCTTGCATCCTCTCCTGAGCTAATGGCAAAGGTGGATGTCCCGGGTGGGTGGGCCTGTGGAATGGGAGAGGGGAGGAAGTCTATTGTCATGCAGAGGGACATGGAAAGACTTGTCTGAAGCTTATCCCCTGCACTGGGGTCAGGTCGGGAAGGGACGGCACAGAGGTGAGCAGGAACCAACCGGCCTCTCTGTGGTGGGGCTGGCCCCGGGGCAGGCGTGGGGGTGATGGCTGGAAGTGGGATGGCGCGTGAGTTGGCACCAGCCAGCGGTGGAGGCAGAGACTCAGAGGTCAGGGATCTCTCTCTCTGTCTCTGTCTCTCTCTCTCTCCCTCAGGGAGCTGAGGAGAGTAAGGTGGCGCCCCCTGCCCACCTCACCTACCTCTCCATGGGCCCTTCTTTCTCTGGCCGCTCCGGGAGCCCTGCGGGCTTGGGTTCAAGCCCCCACACACCGCACAGGCCAAGGGCGCATGCGCGACCGCCGGGGCCTAGGGCTGGCCTCGGGGGGCGGGGGGGTCCTCAGTGAAGGCCCCGCCCTCCCTCCAGGCTCTGACCCAGCTGCAGCTCTTCCATCGCCGCCCTTCTGGACTCGGCTTCAGCTGTCTCCCTCCCCTCCCCCACTCCCACTCAGCTTGCAGGCCGCTTCCCTGCCTTGAAAGCATGGCTCTGGCCCTGAGGGCCACAGACCTACTGGGCTTCAAGCTCAAGGCTCTGCCTGGGCCTGCTGCTTCGGCCAGGGGCTCATTTTTTCCTGGAAAGACAAAGCCATGGCCTCACCCCACGCCTGCACTGTGCCACGGCAGGCAGCCCAGATGTAGGAAAGGCTCTGTGGAGACAGAAGTGCCGAGACAGGCAGATGGCACCAGAGGGTTTGGGGGCCAGGGCGCAACTGGGCTAGCCCCTCCTCCCGGGAGTCGGGGAGGCCCGGCCTTCCTAGTGCCCAGGCCACGGCTCCGGGGAGAAACCCGCCATGGAGGGCCCGCGGGAGGCCCTCTGCCTGAGGTGGCAGGTGTCACGCCAGGGCCACTGCAAGCCTGGCTCGGCTTGCCTGCTTTCTCCAAAGGAGGCTGGCCGACCAGCCGAACCTGGCACCTGGGCCAGGCCCCTTCCAAGGGGACGAGTTCCAGAGGATAGAGCCCTGGGGGCGGCTGCCAAGTCTCCTGGGGCGTGTGCTGGGCCCCCGTCAGAGGAGGAAGCAGCCTGGTAAACGGTGTGCCAGGCCTGAGATCTGGAGGCCTCCCACAGCCGGGTCCCTTCCTGCCCAGGCCCCCCGAGGGAGGACGATGGTCGGGCAGTGGCGAGCGGGGTGGGGCTGGCGCCGAGCCTGCCCTTGGATGCCCCGGGGAAGGGCGCCGGGGGATGGGCTGCCCCTGGCCAGGTCTGAGGGACCGACCCAGCTCGGGGCTGTCGGGGGCAGAGAGAGAACCCCCCTCCGCCCTTTCCCTTCAGGTTCTTAGGGCTGGCCAAATCCTTCCCAAGACAGCTTGTCTGGAGAAAATCAGACCCAGCTGAAGAACATGTGTCCATGGGGGAAACCCGGGCAACTGAGTCTCCCCACACAATAGCAGAGATTCTCATCTTGCATCCTCTCCTGAGCTAATGACAAAGGTGGATGTCCCGGGTGGGTGGGCCTGTGGAATGGGAGAGGGGAGGAAGTCTATTGTCATGCAGAGGGACATGGAAAGACTTGTCTGAAGCTTATCCCCTGCACTGGGGTCAGGTCGGGAAGGGACGGCACAGAGGTGAGCAGGAACCAACTGGCCTCTCTGTGGTGGGGCTGGCCCCGGGGCAGGCGTGGGGGTGATGGCTGGAAGTGGGATGGCGCGTGAGTTGGCACCAGCCAGCGGTGGAGGCAGAGACTCAGAGGTCAGGGATCTCTCTCTCTGTCTCCGTCTCTCTCTCTCTCCCTCAGGGAGCTGAGGAGAGTAAGGTGGCGCCCCCTGCCCACCTCGCCTACCTCTCCATGGGCCCTTCTTTCTCTGGCCGCTCCGGGAGCCCTGCGGGCTTGGGTTCAAGCCCCCACACACCGCACAGGCCAAGGGCGCATGCGCGACCGCCGGGGCCTAGGGCTGGCCTCGGGGGGCGGGGGGGTCCTCAGTGAAGGCCCCGCCCTCCCTCCAGGCTCTGACCCAGCTGCAGCTCTTCCATCGCCGCCCTTCTGGACTCGGCTTCAGCTGTCTCCCTCCCCTCCCCCACTCCCACTCAGCTTGCAGGCCGCTTCCCTGCCTTGAAAGCATGGCTCTGGCCCTGAGGGCCACAGACCTACTGGGCTTCAAGCTCAAGGCTCTGCCTGGGCCTGCTGCTTCGGCCAGGGGCTCATTTTTTCCTGGAAAGACAAAGCCATGGCCTCACCCCACGCCTGCACTTTGCCACGGCAGGCAGCCCAGATGTAGGAAAGGCTCTGTGGAGACAGAAGTGCCGAGACAGGCAGATGGCACCAGAGGGTTTGGGGGCCAGGGCGCAACTGGGCTAGCCCCTCCTCCCGGGAGTCGGGGAGGCCCGGCCTTCCTAGTGCCCAGGCCACGGCTCCGGGGAGAAACCCGCCATGGAGGGCCCGCGGGAGGCCCTCTGCCTGAGGTGGCAGGTGTCACGCCAGGGCCACTGCAATCCTGGCTCGGCTTGCCTGCTTTCTCCAAAGGAGGCTGGCCGACCAGCCGAACCTGGCACCTGGGCCAGGCCCCTTCCAAGGGGACGAGTTCCAGAGGATAGAGCCCTGGGGGCGGCTGCCAAGTCTCCTGGGGCGTGTGCTGGGCCCCCGTCAGAGGAGGAAGCAGCCTGGTAAACGGTGTGCCAGGCCTGAGATCTGGAGGCCTCCCACAGCCGGGTCCCTGTCCTGCCCAGGCCCCCCGAGGGAGGACGATGGTCGGGCAGTGGCGAGCGGGGTGGGGCTGGCGCCGAGCCTGCCCTTGGATGCCCCGGGGAAGGGCGCCGGGGGATGGGCTGCCCCTGGCCAGGTCTGAGGGACCGACCCAGCTCGGGGCTGTCGGGGGCAGAGAGAGAACCCCCCTCCGCCCTTTCCCTTCAGGTTCTTAGGGCTGGCCAAATCCTTCCCAAGACAGCTTGTCTGGAGAAAATCAGACCCAGCTGAAGAACATGTGTCCATGGGGGAAACCCGGGCAACTGAGTCTCCCCACACAATAGCAGAGATTCTCATCTTGCATCCTCTCCTGAGCTAATGACAAAGGTGGATGTCCCGGGTGGGTGGGCCTGTGGAATGGGAGAGGGGAGGAAGTCTATTGTCATGCAGAGGGACATGGAAAGACTTGTCTGAAGCTTATCCCCTGCACTGGGGTCAGGTCGGGAAGGGACGGCACAGAGGTGAGCAGGAACCAACTGGCCTCTCTGTGGTGGGGCTGGCCCCGGGGCAGGCGTGGGGGTGATGGCTGGAAGTGGGATGGCGCGTGAGTTGGCACCAGCCAGCGGTGGAGGCAGAGACTCAGAGGTCAGGGATCTCTCTCTCTGTCTCCGTCTCTCTCTCTCTCCCTCAGGGAGCTGAGGAGAGTAAGGTGGCGCCCCCTGCCCACCTCGCCTACCTCTCCATGGGCC
The DNA here is from genome assembly GCF_020826845.1 of Diceros bicornis minor. NCBI lineage: Eukaryota > Metazoa > Chordata > Mammalia > Perissodactyla > Rhinocerotidae > Diceros > Diceros bicornis. The sequence goes on along the minus strand of NW_026691391.1, from coordinate 52,967 downwards.
CTTCTTTCTCTGGCCGCTCCGGGAGCCCTGCGGGCTTGGGTTCAAGCCCCCACACACCGCACAGGCCAAGGGCGCATGCGCGACCGCCGGGGCCTAGGGCTGGCCTCGGGGGGCGGGGGGGTCCTCAGTGAAGGCCCCGCCCTCCCTCCAGGCTCTGACCCAGCTGCAGCTCTTCCATCGCCGCCCTTCTGGACTCGGCTTCAGCTGTCTCCCTCCCCTCCCCCACTCCCACTCAGCTTGCAGGCCGCTTCCCTGCCTTGAAAGCATTGCTCTGGCCCTGAGGGCCACAGACCTACTGGGCTTCAAGCTCAAGGCTCTGCCTGGGCCTGCTGCTTCGGCCAGGGGCTCATTTTTTCCTGGAAAGACAAAGCCATGGCCTCACCCCACGCCTGCACTTTTCCACGGCAGGCAGCCCAGATGTAGGAAAGGCTCTGTGGAGACAGAAGTGCCGAGACAGGCAGATGGCACCAGAGGGTTTGGGGGCCAGGGCGCAACTGGGCTAGCCCCTCCTCCCGGGAGTCGGGGAGGCCCGGCCTTCCTAGTGCCCAGGCCACGGCTCCGGGGAGAAACCCGCCATGGAGGGCACGCGGGAGGCCCTCTGCCTGAGGTGGCAGGTGTCACGCCAGGGCCACTGCAAGCCTGGCTCGGCTTGCCTGCTTTCTCCAAAGGAGGCTGGCCGACCAGCCGAACCTGGCACCTGGGCCAGGCCCCTTCCAAGGGGACGAGTTCCAGAGGATAGAGCCCTGGGGGCGGCTGCCAAGTCTCCTGGGGCGTGTGCTGGGCCCCCGTCAGAGGAGGAAGCAGCCTGGTAAACGGTGTGCCAGGCCTGAGATCTGGAGGCCTCCCACAGCCGGGTCCCTGTCCTGCCCAGGCCCCCCGAGGGAGGACGATGGTCGGGCAGTGGCGAGCGGGGTGGGGCTGGCGCCGAGCCTGCCCTTGGATGCCCCGGGGAAGGGCGCCGGGGGATGGGCTGCCCCTGGCCAGGTCTGAGGGACCGACCCAGCTCGGGGCTGTCGGGGGCAGAGAGAGAACCCCCCTCCGCCCTTTCCCTTCAGGTTCTTAGGGCTGGCCAAATCCTTCCCAAGACAGCTTGTCTGGAGAAAATCAGACCCAGCTGAAGAACATGTGTCCATGGGGGAAACCGGGGAAACTGAGTCTCCCCACACAATAGCAGAGATTCTCATCTTGCATCCTCTCCTGAGCTAATGACAAAGGTGGATGTCCCGGGTGGGTGGGCCTGTGGAATGGGAGAGGGGAGGAAGTCTATTGTCATGCAGAGGGACATGGAAAGACTTGTCTGAAGCTTATCCCCTGCACTGGGGTCAGGTCGGGAAGGGACGGCACAGAGGTGAGCAGGAACCAACCGGCTTCTCTGTGGTGGGGCTGGCCCCGGGGCAGGCGTGGGGGTGATGGCTGGAAGTGGGATGGCGCGTGAGTTGGCACCAGCCAGCGGTGGAGGCAGAGACTCAGATGTCAGGGATCTCTCTCTCTGTCTCCGTCTCTCTCTCTTTCCCTCAGGGAGCTGAGGAGAGTAAGGTGGCGCCCCCTGCCCACCTCGCCTACCTCTCCATGGGCCCTTCTTTCTCTGGCCGCTCCGGGAGCCCTGCGGGCTTGGGTTCAAGCCCCCACACACCGCACAGGCCAAGGGCGCATGCGCGACCGCCGGGGCCTAGGGCTGGCCTCGGGGGTCGGGGGGGTCCTCAGTGAAGGCCCCGCCCTCCCTCCAGGCTCTGACCCAGCTGCAGCTCTTCCATCGCCGCCCTTCTGGCCTCGGCTTCAGCTGTCTCCCTCCCCTCCCCCACTCCCACTCAGCTTGCAGGCCGCTTCCCTGCCTTGAAAGCATTGCTCTGGCCCTGAGGGCCACAGACCTACTGGGCTTCAAGCTCAAGGCTCTGCCTGGGCCTGCTGCTTCGGCCAGGGGCTCATTTTTTCCTGGAAAGACAAAGCCATGGCCTCACCCCACGCCTGCACTTTGCCACGGCAGGCAGCCCAGATGTAGGAAAGGCTCTGTGGAGACAGAAGTGCCGAGACAGGCAGATGGCACCAGAGGGTTTGGGGGCCAGGGCGCAACTGGGCTAGCCCCTCCTCCCGGGAGTCGGGGAGGCCCGGCCTTCCTAGTGCCCAGGCCACGGCTCCGGGGAGAAACCCGCCATGGAGGGCCCGCGGGAGGCCCTCTGCCTGAGGTGGCAGGTGTCACGCCAGGGCCACTGCAAGCCTGGCTCGGCTTGCCTGCTTTCTCCAAAGGAGGCTGGCCGACCAGCCGAACCTGGCACCTGGGCCAGGCCCCTTCCAAGGGGACGGACGAGTTCCAGAGGATAGAGCCCTGGGGGCGGCTGCCAAGTCTCCTGGGGCGTGTGCTGGGCCCCCGTCAGAGGAGGAAGCAGCCTGGTAAACGGTGTGCCAGGCCTGAGATCTGGAGGCCTCCCACAGCCGGGTCCCTGTCCTGCCCAGGCCCCCCGAGGGAGGACGATGGTCGGGCAGTGGCGAGCGGGGTGGGGCTGGCGCCGAGCCTGCCCTTGGATGCCCCGGGGAAGGGCGCCGGGGGATGGGCTGCCCCTGGCCAGGTCTGAGGGACCGACCCAGCTCGGGGCTGTCGGGGGCAGAGAGAGAACCCCCCTCCGCCCTTTCCCTTCAGGTTCTTAGGGCTGGCCAAATCCTTCCCAAGACAGCTTGTCTGGAGAAAATCAGACCCAGCTGAAGAACATGTGTCCATGGGGGAAACCCGGGCAACTGAGTCTCCCCACACAATAGCAGAGATTCTCATCTTGCATCCTCTCCTGAGCTAATGACAAAGGTGGATGTCCCGGGTGGGTGGGCCTGTGGAATGGGAGAGGGGAGGAAGTCTATTGTCATGCAGAGGGACATGGAAAGACTTGTCTGAAGCTTATCCCCTGCACTGGGGTCAGGTCGGGAAGGGACGGCACAGAGGTGAGCAGGAACCAACTGGCCTCTCTGTGGTGGGGCTGGCCCCGGGGCAGGCGTGGGGGTGATGGCTGGAAGTGGGATGGCGCGTGAGTTGGCACCAGCCAGCGGTGGAGGCAGAGACTCAGAGGTCAGGGATCTCTCTCTCTGTCTCTGTCTCTCTCTCTCTCCCTCAGGGAGCTGAGGAGAGTAAGGTGGCGCCCCCTGCCCACCTCGCCTACCTCTCCATGGGCCCTTCTTTCTCTGGCCGCTCCGGGAGCCCTGCGGGCTTGGGTTCAAGCCCCCACACACCGCACAGGCCAAGGGGGGGCCTAGGGCTGGCCTCGGGGGGCGGGGGGGTCCTCAGTGAAGGCCCCGCCCTCCCTCCAGGCTCTGACCCAGCTGCAGCTCTTCCATCGCCGCCCTTCTGGACTCGGCTTCAGCTGTCTCCCTCCCCTCCCCCACTCCCACTCAGCTTGCAGGCCGCTTCCCTGCCTTGAAAGCATGGCTCTGGCCCTGAGGGCCACAGACCTACTGGGCTTCAAGCTCAAGGCTCTGCCTGGGCCTGCTGCTTCGGCCAGGGGCTCATTTTTTCCTGGAAAGACAAAGCCATGGCCTCACCCCACGCCTGCACTTTGCCACGGCAGGCAGCCCAGATGTAGGAAAGGCTCTGTGGAGTCAGAAGTGCCGAGACAGGCAGATGGCACCAGAGGGTTTGGGGGCCAGGGCGCAAGTGGGCTAGCCCCTCCTCCCGGGAGTCGGGGAGGCCCGGCCTTCCTAGTGCCCAGGCCACGGCTCCGGGGAGAAACCCGCCATGGAGGGCACGCGGGAGGCCCTCTGCCTGAGGTGGCAGGTGTCACGCCAGGGCCACTGCAAGCCTGGCTCGGCTTGCCTGCTTTCTCCAAAGGAGGCTGGCCGACCAGCCGAACCTGGCACCTGGGCCAGGCCCCTTCCAAGGGGACGAGTTCCAGAGGATAGAGCCCTGGGGGCGGCTGCCAAGTCTCCTGGGGCGTGTGCTGGGCCCCCGTCAGAGGAGGAAGCAGCCTGGTAAACGGTGTGCCAGGCCTGAGATCTGGAGGCCTCCCACAGCCGGGTCCCTGTCCTGCCCAGGCCCCCCGAGGGAGGACGATGGTCGGGCAGTGGCGAGCGGGGTGGGGCTGGCGCCGAGCCTGCCCTTGGATGCCCCGGGGAAGGGCGCCGGGGGATGGGCTGCCCCTGGCCAGGTCTGAGGGACCGACCCAGCTCGGGGCTGTCGGGGGCAGAGAGAGAACCCCCCTCCGCCCTTTCCCTTCAGGTTCTTAGGGCTGGCCAAATCCTTCCCAAGACAGCTTGTCTGGAGAAAATCAGACCCAGCTGAAGAACATGTGTCCATGGGGGAAACCCGGGAAACTGAGTCTCCCCACACAATAGCAGAGATTCTCATCTTGCATCCTCTCCTGAGCTAATGACAAAGGTGGATGTCCCGGGTGGGTGGGCCTGTGGAATGGGAGAGGGGAGGAAGTCTATTGTCATGCAGAGGGACATGGAAAGACTTGTCTGAAGCTTATCCCCTGCACTGGGGTCAGGTCGGGAAGGGACGGCACAGAGGTGAGCAGGAACCAACCGGCCTCTCTGTGGTGGGGCTGGCCCCGGGGCAGGCGTGGGGGTGATGGCTGGAAGTGGGATGGCGCGTGAGTTGGCACCAGCCAGCGGTGGAGGCAGAGACTCAGAGGTCAGGGATCTCTCTCTCTGTCTCTGTCTCTCTCTCTCTCCCTCAGGGAGCTGAGGAGAGTAAGGTGGCGCCCCCTGCCCACCTCGCCTACCTCTCCATGGGCCCTTCTTTCTCTGGCCGCTCCGGGAGCCCTGCGGGCTTGGGTTCAAGCCCCCACACACCGCACAGGCCAAGGGCGCATGCGCGACCGCCGGGGCCTAGGGCTGGCCTCGGGGGGCGGGGGGGTCCTCAGTGAAGGCCCCGCCCTCCCTCCAGGCTCTGACCCAGCTGCAGCTCTTCCATCGCCGCCCTTCTGGCCTCGGCTTCAGCTGTCTCCCTCCCCTCCCCCACTCCCACTCAGCTTGCAGGCCGCTTCCCTGCCTTGAAAGCATGGCTCTGGCCCTGAGGGCCACAGACCTACTGGGCTTCAAGCTCAAGGCTCTGCCTGGGCCTGCTGCTTCGGCCAGGGGCTCATTTTTTCCTGGAAAGACAAAGCCATGGCCTCACCCCACGCCTGCACTTTGCCACGGCAGGCAGCCCAGATGTAAGAAAGGCTCTGTGGAGACAGATGTGCCGAGACAGGCAGATGGCACCAGAGGGTTTGGGGGCCAGGGCGCAAGTGGGCTAGCCCCTCCTCCCGGGAGTCGGGGAGGCCCGGCCTTCCTAGTGCCCAGGCCACGGCTCCGGGGAGAAACCCGCCATGGAGGGCACGCGGGAGGCCCTCTGCCTGAGGTGGCAGGTGTCACCCCAGGGCCACTGCAAGCCTGGCTCGGCTTGCCTGCTTTCTCAAAGGAGGCTGGCCGACCAGCCGAACCTGGCACCTGGGCCAGGCCCCTTCCAAGGGGACGAGTTCCAGAGGATAGAGCCCTGGGGGCGGCTGCCAAGTCTCCTGGGGCGTGTGCTGGGCCCCCGTCAGAGGAGGAAGCAGCCTGGTAAACGGTGTGCCAGGCCTGAGATCTGGAGGCCTCCCACAGCCGGGTCCCTGTCCTGCCCAGGCCCCCCGAGGGAGGACGATGGTCGGGCAGTGGCGAGCGGGGTGGGGCTGGCGCCGAGCCTGCCCTTGGATGCCCCGGGGAAGGGCGCCGGGGGATGGGCTGCCCCTGGCCAGGTCTGAGGGACCGACCCAGCTCGGGGCTGTCGGGGGCAGAGAGAGAACCCCCCTCCGCCCTTTCCCTTCAGGTTCTTAGGGCTGGCCAAATCCTTCCCAAGACAGCTTGTCTGGAGAAAATCAGACCCAGCTGAAGAACATGTGTCCATGGGGGAAACCCGGGCAACTGAGTCTCCCCACACAATAGCAGAGATTCTCATCTTGCATCCTCTCCTGAGCTAATGACAAAGGTGGATGTCCCGGGTGGGTGGGCCTGTGGAATGGGAGAGGGGAGGAAGTCTATTGTCATGCAGAGGGACATGGAAAGACTTGTCTGAAGCTTATCCCCTGCACTGGGGTCAGGTCGGGAAGGGACGGCACAGAGGTGAGCAGGAACCAACCGGCCTCTCTGTGGTGGGGCTGGCCCCGGGGCAGGCGTGGGGGTGATGGCTGGAAGTGGGATGGCGCGTGAGTTGGCACCAGCCAGCGGTGGAGGCAGAGACTCAGAGGTCAGGGATCTCTCTCTCTGTCTCCGTCTCTCTCTCTCTCCCTCAGGGAGCTGAGGAGAGTAAGGTGGCGCCCCCTGCCCACCTCGCCTACCTCTCCATGGGCCCTTCTTTCTCTGGCCGCTCCGGGAGCCCTGCGGGCTTGGGTTCAAGCCCCCACACACCGCACAGGCCAAGGGCGCATGCGCGACCGCCGGGGCCTAGGGCTGGCCTCGGGGGTCGGGGGGGTCCTCAGTGAAGGCCCCGCCCTCCCTCCAGGCTCTGACCCAGCTGCAGCTCTTCCATAGCCGCCCTTCTGGCCTCGGCTTCAGCTGTCTCCCTCCCCTCCCCCACTCCCACTCAGCTTGCAGGCCGCTTCCCTGCCTTGAAAGCATTGCTCTGGCCCTGAGGGCCACAGACCTACTGGGCTTCAAGCTCAAGGCTCTGCCTGGGCCTGCTGCTTCGGCCAGGGGCTCATTTTTTCCTGGAAAGACAAAGCCATGGCCTCACCCCACGCCTGCACTTTGCCACGGCAGGCAGCCCAGATGTAGGAAAGGCTCTGTGGAGACAGAAGTGCCGAGACAGGCAGATGGCACCAGAGGGTTTGGGGGCCAGGGCGCAACTGGGCTAGCCCCTCCTCCCGGGAGTCGGGGAGGCCCGGCCTTCCTAGTGCCCAGGCCACGGCTCCGGGGAGAAACCCGCCATGGAGGGCCCGCGGGAGGCCCTCTGCCTGAGGTGGCAGGTGTCACGCCAGGGCCACTGCAAGCCTGGCTCGGCTTGCCTGCTTTCTCCAAAGGAGGCTGGCCGACCAGCCGAACCTGGCACCTGGGCCAGGCCCCTTCCAAGGGGACGAGTTCCAGAGGATAGAGCCCTGGGGGCGGCTGCCAAGTCTCCTGGGGCGTGTGCTGGGCCCCCGTCAGAGGAGGAAGCAGCCTGGTAAACGGTGTGCCAGGCCTGAGATCTGGAGGCCTCCCACAGCCGGGTCCCTGTCCTGCCCAGGCCCCCCGAGGGAGGACGATGGTCGGGCAGTGGCGAGCGGGGTGGGGCTGGCGCCGAGCCTGCCCTTGGATGCCCCGGGGAAGGTCGCCGGGGGATGGGCTGCCCCTGGCCAGGTCTGAGGGACCGACCCAGCTCGGGGCTGTCGGGGGCAGAGAGAGAACCCCCCTCCGCCCTTTCCCTTCAGGTTCTTAGGGCTGGCCAAATCCTTCCCAAGACAGCTTGTCTGGAGAAAATCAGACCCAGCTGAAGAACATGTGTCCATGGGGGAAACCCGGGCAACTGAGTCTCCCCACACAATAGCAGAGATTCTCATCTTGCATCCTCTCCTGAGCTAATGACAAAGGTGGATGTCCCGGGTGGGTGGGCCTGTGGAATGGGAGAGGGGAGGAAGTCTATTGTCATGCAGAGGGACATGGAAAGACTTGTCTGAAGCTTATCCCCTGCACTGGGGTCAGGTCGGGAAGGGACGGCACAGAGGTGAGCAGGAACCAACCGGCCTCTCTGTGGTGGGGCTGGCCCCGGGGCAGGCGTGGGGGTGATGGCTGGAAGTGGGATGGCGCGTGAGTTGGCACCAGCCAGCGGTGGAGGCAGAGACTCAGAGGTCAGGGATCTCTCTCTCTGTCTCCGTCTCTCTCTCTCTCCCTCAGGGAGCTGAGGAGAGTAAGGTGGCGCCCCCTGCCCACCTCGCCTACCTCTCCATGGGCCCTTCTTTCTCTGGCCGCTCCGGGAGCCCTGCGGGCTTGGGTTCAAGCCCCCACACACCGCACAGGCCAAGGGCGCATGCGCGACCGCCGGGGCCTAGGGCTGGCCTCGGGGGTCGGGGGGGTCCTCAGTGAAGGCCCCGCCCTCCCTCCAGGCTCTGACCCAGCTGCAGCTCTTCCATAGCCGCCCTTCTGGCCTCGGCTTCAGCTGTCTCCCTCCCCTCCCCCACTCCCACTCAGCTTGCAGGCCGCTTCCCTGCCTTGAAAGCATTGCTCTGGCCCTGAGGGCCACAGACCTACTGGGCTTCAAGCTCAAGGCTCTGCCTGGGCCTGCTGCTTCGGCCAGGGGCTCATTTTTTCCTGGAAAGACAAAGCCATGGCCTCACCCCACGCCTGCACTTTGCCACGGCAGGCAGCCCAGATGTAGGAAAGGCTCTGTGGAGACAGAAGTGCCGAGACAGGCAGATGGCACCAGAGGGTTTGGGGGCCAGGGCGCAACTGGGCTAGCCCCTCCTCCCGGGAGTCGGGGAGGCCCGGCCTTCCTAGTGCCCAGGCCACGGCTCCGGGGAGAAACCCGCCATGGAGGGCCCGCGGGAGGCCCTCTGCCTGAGGTGGCAGGTGTCACGCCAGGGCCACTGCAAGCCTGGCTCGGCTTGCCTGCTTTCTCCAAAGGAGGCTGGCCGACCAGCCGAACCTGGCACCTGGGCCAGGCCCCTTCCAAGGGGACGAGTTCCAGAGGATAGAGCCCTGGGGGCGGCTGCCAAGTCTCCTGGGGCGTGTGCTGGGCCCCCGTCAGAGGAGGAAGCAGCCTGGTAAACGGTGTGCCAGGCCTGAGATCTGGAGGCCTCCCACAGCCGGGTCCCTGTCCTGCCCAGGCCCCCCGAGGGAGGACGATGGTCGGGCAGTGGCGAGCGGGGTGGGGCTGGCGCCGAGCCTGCCCTTGGATGCCCCGGGGAAGGGCGCCGGGGGATGGGCTGCCCCTGGCCAGGTCTGAGGGACCGACCCAGCTCGGGGCTGTCGGGGGCAGAGAGAGAACCCCCCTCCGCCCTTTCCCTTCAGGTTCTTAGGGCTGGCCAAATCCTTCCCAAGACAGCTTGTCTGGAGAAAATCAGACCCAGCTGAAGAACATGTGTCCATGGGGGAAACCCGGGCAACTGAGTCTCCCCACACAATAGCAGAGATTCTCATCTTGCATCCTCTCCTGAGCTAATGACAAAGGTGGATGTCCCGGGTGGGTGGGCCTGTGGAATGGGAGAGGGGAGGAAGTCTATTGTCATGCAGAGGGACATGGAAAGACTTGTCTGAAGTTTATCCCCTGCACTGGGGTCAGTTCGGGAAGGGACGGCACAGAGGTGAGCAGGAACCAACCGGCCTCTCTGTGGTGGGGCTGGCCCCGGGGCAGGCGTGGGGGTGATGGCTGGAAGTGGGATGGCGCGTGAGTTGGCACCAGCCAGCGGTGGAGGCAGAGACTCAGAGGTCAGGGATCTCTCTCTCTGTCTCCGTCTCTCTCTCTCTCCCTCAGGGAGCTGAGGAGAGTAAGGTGGCGCCCCCTGCCCACCTCGCCTACCTCTCCATGGGCCCTTCTTTCTCTGGCCGCTCCGGGAGCCCTGCGGGCTTGGGTTCAAGCCCCCACACACCGCACAGGCCAAGGGCGCATGCGCGACCGCCGGGGCCTAGGGCTGGCCTCGGGGGTCGGGGGGGTCCTCAGTGAAGGCCCCGCCCTCCCTCCAGGCTCTGACCCAGCTGCAGCTCTTCCATCGCCGCCCTTCTGGACTCGGCTTCAGCTGTCTCCCTCCCCTCCCCCACTCCCACTCAGCTTGCAGGCCGCTTCCCTGCCTTGAAAGCATTGCTCTGGCCCTGAGGGCCACAGACCTACTGGGCTTCAAGCTCAAGGCTCTGCCTGGGCCTGCTGCTTCGGCCAGGGGCTCATTTTTTCCTGGAAAGACAAAGCCATGGCCTCACCCCACGCCTGCACTTTGCCACGGCAGGCAGCCCAGATGTAGGAAAGGCTCTGTGGAGACAGAAGTGCCGAGACAGGCAGATGGCACCAGAGGGTATGGGGGCCAGGGCGCAACTGGGCTAGCCCCTCCTCCCGGGAGTCGGGGAGGCCCGGCCTTCCTAGTGCCCAGGCCACGGCTCCGGGGAGAAACCCGCCATGGAGGGCACGCGGGAGGCCCTCTGCCTGAGGTGGCAGGTGTCACGCCAGGGCCACTGCAAGCCTGGCTCTGCTTGCCTGCTTTCTCAAAGGAGGCTGGCCGACCAGCCGAACCTGGCACCTGGGCCAGGCCCCTTCCAAGGGGACGAGTTCCAGAGGCTAGAGCCCTGGGGGCGGCTGCCAAGTCTCCTGGGGCGTGTGCTGGGCCCCCGTCAGAGGAGGAAGCAGCCTGGTAAACGGTGTGCCAGGCCTGAGATCTGGAGGCCTCCCACACCCGGGTCCCTGTCCTGCCCAGGCCCCCCGAGGGAGGACGATGGTCGGGCAGTGGCGAGCGGGGTGGGGCTGGCGCCGAGCCTGCCCTTGGATGCCCCGGGGAAGGGCGCCGGGGGATGGGCTGCCCCTGGCCAGGTCTGAGGGACCGACCCAGCTCGGGGCTGTCGGGGGCAGAGAGAGAACCCCCCTCCGCCCTTTCCCTTCAGGTTCTTAGGGCTGGCCAAATCCTTCCCAAGACAGCTTGTCTGGAGAAAATCAGACCCAGCTGAAGAACATGTGTCCATGGGGGAAACCCGGGCAACTGAGTCTCCCCACACAATAGCAGAGATTCTCATCTTGCATCCTCTCCTGAGCTAATGACAAAGGTGGATGTCCCGGGTGGGTGGGCCTGTGGAATGGGAGAGGGGAGGAAGTCTATTGTCATGCAGAGGGACATGGAAAGACTTGTCTGAAGCTTATCCCCTGCACTGGGGTCAGGTCGGGAAGGGACGGCACAGAGGTGAGCAGGAACCAACCGGCCTCTCTGTGGTGGGGCTGGCCCCGGGGCAGGCGTGGGGGTGATGGCTGGAAGTGGGATGGCGCGTGAGTTGGCACCAGCCAGCGGTGGAGGCAGAGACTCAGAGGTCAGGGATCTCTCTCTCTGTCTCCGTCTCTCTCTCTCTCCCTCAGGGAGCTGAGGAGAGTAAGGTGGCGCCCCCTGCCCACCTCGCCTACCTCTCCATGGGCCCTTCTTTCTCTGGCCGCTCCGGGAGCCCTGCGGGCTTGGGTTCAAGCCCCCACACACCGCACAGGCCAAGGGCGCATGCGCGACCGCCGGGGCCTAGGGCTGGCCTCGGGGGTCGGGGGGGTCCTCAGTGAAGGCCCCGCCCTCCCTCCAGGCTCTGACCCAGCTGCAGCTCTTCCATAGCCGCCCTTCTGGCCTCGGCTTCAGCTGTCTCCCTCCCCTCCCCCACTCCCACTCAGCTTGCAGGCCGCTTCCCTGCCTTGAAAGCATTGCTCTGGCCCTGAGGGCCACAGACCTACTGGGCTTCAAGCTCAAGGCTCTGCCTGGGCCTGCTGCTTCGGCCAGGGGCTCATTTTTTCCTGGAAAGACAAAGCCATGGCCTCACCCCACGCCTGCACTTTGCCACGGCAGGCAGCCCAGATGTAGGAAAGGCTCTGTGGAGACAGAAGTGCCGAGACAGGCAGATGGCACCAGAGGGTTTGGGGGCCAGGGCGCAACTGGGCTAGCCCCTCCTCCCGGGAGTCGGGGAGGCCCGGCCTTCCTAGTGCCCAGGCCACGGCTCCGGGGAGAAACCCGCCATGGAGGGCACGCGGGAGGCCCTCTGCCTGAGGTGGCAGGTGTCACGCCAGGGCCACTGCAAGCCTGGCTCGGCTTGCCTGCTTTCTCCAAAGGAGGCTGGCCGACCAGCCGAACCTGGCACCTGGGCCAGGCCCCTTCCAAGGGGACGAGTTCCAGAGGATAGAGCCCTGGGGGCGGCTGCCAAGTCTCCTGGGGCGTGTGCTGGGCCCCCGTCAGAGGAGGAAGCAGCCTGGTAAACGGTGTGCCAGGCCTGAGATCTGGAGGCCTCCCACAGCCGGGTCCCTGTCCTGCCCAGGCCCCCCGAGGGAGGACGATGGTCGGGCAGTGGCGAGCGGGGTGGGGCTGGCGCCGAGCCTGCCCTTGGATGCCCCGGGGAAGGGCGCCGGGGGATGGGCTGCCCCTGGCCAGGTCTGAGGGACCGACCCAGCTCGGGGCTGTCGGGGGCAGAGAGAGAACCCCCCTCCGCCCTTTCCCTTCAGGTTCTTAGGGCTGGCCAAATCCTTCCCAAGACAGCTTGTCTGGAGAAAATCAGACCCAGCTGAAGAACATGTGTCCATGGGGGAAACCCGGGCAACTGAGTCTCCCCACACAATAGCAGAGATTCTCATCTTGCATCCTCTCCTGAGCTAATGGCAAAGGTGGATGTCCCGGGTGGGTGGGCCTGTGGAATGGGAGAGGGGAGGAAGTCTATTGTCATGCAGAGGGACATGGAAAGACTTGTCTGAAGCTTATCCCCTGCACTGGGGTCAGGTCGGGAAGGGACGGCACAGAGGTGAGCAGGAACCAACCGGCCTCTCTGTGGTGGGGCTGGCCCCGGGGCAGGCGTGGGGGTGATGGCTGGAAGTGGGATGGCGCGTGAGTTGGCACCAGCCAGCGGTGGAGGCAGAGACTCAGAGGTCAGGGATCTCTCTCTCTGTCTCTGTCTCTCTCTCTCTCCCTCAGGGAGCTGAGGAGAGTAAGGTGGCGCCCCCTGCCCACCTCACCTACCTCTCCATGGGCCCTTCTTTCTCTGGCCGCTCCGGGAGCCCTGCGGGCTTGGGTTCAAGCCCCCACACACCGCACAGGCCAAGGGCGCATGCGCGACCGCCGGGGCCTAGGGCTGGCCTCGGGGGGCGGGGGGGTCCTCAGTGAAGGCCCCGCCCTCCCTCCAGGCTCTGACCCAGCTGCAGCTCTTCCATCGCCGCCCTTCTGGACTCGGCTTCAGCTGTCTCCCTCCCCTCCCCCACTCCCACTCAGCTTGCAGGCCGCTTCCCTGCCTTGAAAGCATGGCTCTGGCCCTGAGGGCCACAGACCTACTGGGCTTCAAGCTCAAGGCTCTGCCTGGGCCTGCTGCTTCGGCCAGGGGCTCATTTTTTCCTGGAAAGACAAAGCCATGGCCTCACCCCACGCCTGCACTTTGCCACGGCAGGCAGCCCAGATGTAGGAAAGGCTCTGTGGAGACAGAAGTGCCGAGACAGGCAGATGGCACCAGAGGGTTTGGGGGCCAGGGCGCAACTGGGCTAGCCCCTCCTCCCGGGAGTCGGGGAGGCCCGGCCTTCCTAGTGCCCAGGCCACGGCTCCGGGGAGAAACCCGCCATGGAGGGCCCGCGGGAGGCCCTCTGCCTGAGTGGCAGGTGTCACGCCAGGGCCACTGCAAGCCTGGCTCGGCTTGCCTGCTTTCTCCAAAGGAGGCTGGCCGACCAGCCGAACCTGGCACCTGGGCCAGGCCCCTTCCAAGGGGACGAGTTCCAGAGGATAGAGCCCTGGGGGCGGCTGCCAAGTCTCCTGGGGCGTGTGCTGGGCCCCCGTCAGAGGAGGAAGCAGCCTGGTAAACGTGTGTGCCAGGCCTGAGATCTGGAGGCCTCCCACAGCCGGGTCCCTGTCCTGCCCAGGCCCCCCGAGGGAGGACGATGGTCGGGCAGTGGCGAGCGGGGTGGGGCTGGCGCCGAGCCTGCCCTTGGATGCCCCGGGGAAGGGCGCCGGGGGATGGGCTGCCCCTGGCCAGGTCTGAGGGACCGACCCAGCTCGGGGCTGTCGGGGGCAGAGAGAGAACCCCCCTCCGCCCTTTCCCTTCAGGTTCTTAGGGCTGGCCAAATCCTTCCCAAGACAGCTTGTCTGGAGAAAATCAGACCCAGCTGAAGAACATGTGTCCATGGGGGAAACCCGGGCAACTGAGTCTCCCCACACAATAGCAGAGATTCTCATCTTGCATCCTCTCCTGAGCTAATGACAAAGGTGGATGTCCCGGGTGGGTGGGCCTGTGGAATGGGAGAGGGGAGGAAGTCTATTGTCATGCAGAGGGACATGGAAAGACTTGTCTGAAGCTTATCCCCTGCACTGGGGTCAGGTCGGGAAGGGACGGCACAGAGGTGAGCAGGAACCAACTGGCCTCTCTGTGGTGGGGCTGGCCCCGGGGCAGGCGTGGGGGTGATGGCTGGAAGTGGGATGGCGCGTGAGTTGGCACCAGCCAGCGGTGGAGGCAGAGACTCAGAGGTCAGGGATCTCTCTCTCTGTCTCTGTCTCTCTCTCTCTCCCTCAGGGAGCTGAGGAGAGTAAGGTGGCGCCCCCTGCCCACCTCGCCTACCTCTCCATGGGCCCTTCTTTCTCTGGCCGCTCCGGGAGCCCTGCGGGCTTGGGTTCAAGCCCCCACACACCGCACAGGCCAAGGGCGCATGCGCGACCGCCGGGGCCTAGGGCTGGCCTCGGGGGGCGGGGGGGTCCTCAGTGAAGGCCCCGCCCTCCCTCCAGGCTCTGACCCAGCTGCAGCTCTTCCATCGCCGCCCTTCTGGACTCGGCTTCAGCTGTCTCCCTCCCCTCCCCCACTCCCACTCAGCTTGCAGGCCGCTTCCCTGCCTTGAAAGCATTGCTCTGGCCCTGAGGGCCACAGACCTACTGGGCTTCAAGCTCAAGGCTCTGCCTGGGCCTGCTGCTTCGGCCAGGGGCTCATTTTTTCCTGGAACGACAAAGCCATGGCCTCACCCCACGCCTGCACTTTGCCACGGCAGGCAGCCCAGATGTAGGAAAGGCTCTGTGGAGTCAGAAGTGCCGAGACAGGCAGATGGCACCAGAGGGTTTGGGGGCCAGGGCGCAACTGGGCTAGCCCCTCCTCCCGGGAGTCGGGGAGGCCCGGCCTTCCTAGTGCCCAGGCCACGGCTCCGGGGAGAAACCCGCCATGGAGGGCACGCGGGAGGCCCTCTGCCTGAGGTGGCAGGTGTCACGCCAGGGCCACTGCAAGCCTGGCTCGGCTTGCCTGCTTTCTCCAAAGGAGGCTGGCCGACCAGCCGAACCTGGCACCTGGGCCAGGCCCCTTCCAAGGGGACGAGTTGCAGAGGATAGAGCCCTGGGGGCGGCTGCCAAGTCTCCTGGGGCGTGTGCTGGGCCCCCGTCAGAGGAGGAAGCAGCCTGGTAAACGGTGTGCCAGGCCTGAGATCTGGAGGCCTCCCACACCCGGGTCCCTGTCCTGCCCAGGCCCCCCGAGGGAGGACGATGGTCGGGCAGTGGCGAGCGGGGTGGGGCTGGCGCCGAGCCTGCCCTTGGATGCCCCGGGGAAGGGCGCCGGGGGATGGGCTGCCCCTGGCCAGGTCTGAGGGACCGACCCAGCTCGGGGCTGTCGGGGGCAGAGAGAGAACCCCCCTCCGCCCTTTCCCTTCAGGTTCTTAGGGCTGGCCAAATCCTTCCCAAGACAGCTTGTCTGGAGAAAATCAGACCCAGCTGAAGAACATGTGTCCATGGGGGAAACCCGGGAAACTGAGTCTCCCCACACAATAGCAGAGATTCTCATCTTGCATCCTCTCCTGAGCTAATGACAAAGGTGGATGTCCCGGGTGGGTGGGCCTGTGGAATGGGAGAGGGGAGGAAGTCTATTGTCATGCAGAGGGACATGGAAAGACTTGTCTGAAGCTTATCCCCTGCACTGGGGTCAGGTCGGGAAGGGACGGCACAGAGGTGAGCAGGAACCAACCGGCCTCTCTGTGGTGGGGCTGGCCCCGGGGCAGGCGTGGGGGTGATGGCTGGAAGTGGGATGGCGCGTGAGTTGGCACCAGCCAGCGGTGGAGGCAGAGACTCAGAGGTCAGGGATCTCTCTCTCTGTCTCTGTCTCTGTCTCTCTCCCTCAGGGAGCTGAGGAGAGTAAGGTGGCGCCCCCTGCCCACCTCGCCTACCTCTCCATGGGCCCTTCTTTCTCTGGCCGCTCCGGGAGCCCCTGCGGGCTTGGGTTCAAGCCCCCACACACCGCACAGGCCAAGGGGGGGCCTAGGGCTGGCCTCGGGGGGCGGGGGGGGTCCTCAGTGAAGGCCCCGCCCTCCCTCCAGGCTCTGACCCAGCTGCAGCTCTTCCATCGCCGCCCTTCTGGACTCGGCTTCAGCTGTCTCCCTCCCCTCCCCCCACTCCCACTCAGCTTGCAGGCCGCTTCCCTGCCTTGAAAGCATGGCTCTGGCCCTGAGGGCCACAGACCTACTGGGCTTCAAGCTCAAGGCTCTGCCTGGGCCTGCTGCTTCGGCCAGGGGCTCATTTTTTCCTGGAAAGACAAAGCCATGGCCTCACCCCACGCCTGCACTTTGCCACGGCAGGCAGCCCAGATGTAGGAAAGGCTCTGTGGAGACAGAAGTGCCGAGACAGGCAGATGGCACCAGAGGGTTTGGGGGCCAGGGCGCAACTGGGCTAGCCCCTCCTCCCGGGAGTCGGGGAGGCCCGGCCTTCCTAGTGCCCAGGCCACGGCTCCGGGGAGAAACCCGCCATGGAGGGCACGCGGGAGGCCCTCTGCCTGAGGTGGCAGGTGTCACGCCAGGGCCACTGCAAGCCTGGCTCGGCTTGCCTGCTTTCTCCAAAGGAGGCTGGCCGACCAGCCGAACCTGGCACCTGGGCCAGGCCCCTTCCAAGGGGACGAGTTCCAGAGGATAGAGCCCTGGGGGCGGCTGCCAAGTCTCCTGGGGCGTGTGCTGGCCCCCGTCAGAGGAGGAAGCAGCCTGGTAAACGGGTGTGCCAGGCCTGAGATCTGGAGGCCTCCCACAGCCGGGTCCCTGTCCTGCCCAGGCCCCCCGAGGGAGGACGATGGTCGGGCAGTGGCGAGCGGGGTGGGGCTGGCGCCGAGCCTGCCCTTGGATGCCCCGGGGAAGGGCGCCGGGGGATGGGCTGCCCCTGGCCAGGTCTGAGGGACCGACCCAGCTCGGGGCTGTCGGGGGCAGAGAGAGAACCCCCCTCCGCCCTTTCCCTTCAGGTTCTTAGGGCTGGCCAAATCCTTCCCAAGACAGCTTGTCTGGAGAAAATCAGACCCAGCTGAAGAACATGTGTCCATGGGGGAAACCCGGGCAACTGAGTCTCCCCACACAATAGCAGAGATTCTCATCTTGCATCCTCTTGAGCTAATGACAAAGGTGGATGTCCCGGGTGGGTGGGCCTGTGGAATGGGAGAGGGGAGGAAGTCTATTGTCATGCAGAGGGACATGGAAAGACTTGTCTGAAGCTTATCCCCTGCACTGGGGTCAGGTCAGGAAGGGACGGCACAGAGGTGAGCAGGAACCAACCGGCCTCTCTGTGGTGGGGCTGGCCCCGGGGCAGGCGTGGGGGTGATGGCTGGAAGTGGGATGGCGCGTGAGTTGGCACCAGCCAGCGGTGGAGGCAGAGACTCAGAGGTCAGGGATCTCTCTCTCTGTCTCTGTCTCTCTCTCTCTCCCTCAGGGAGCTGAGGAGAGTAAGGTGGCGCCCCCTGCCCACCTCGCCTACCTCTCCATGGGCCCTTCTTTCTCTGGCCGCTCCGGAGCCCTGCGGGCTTGGGTTCAAGCCCCCACACACCGCACAGGCCAAGGGGGGGCCTAGGGCTGGCCTCGGGGGGCGGGGGGGTCCTCAGTGAAGGCCCCGCCCTCCCTCCAGGCTCTGACCCAGCTGCAGCTCTTCCATCGCCGCCCTTCTGGACTCGGCTTCAGCTGTCTCCCTCCCTCCCCCACTCCCACTCAGCTTGCAGGCCGCTTCCCTGC
This sequence comes from Diceros bicornis minor, assembly GCF_020826845.1. Classification (NCBI taxonomy): domain Eukaryota; kingdom Metazoa; phylum Chordata; class Mammalia; order Perissodactyla; family Rhinocerotidae; genus Diceros; species Diceros bicornis. The sequence continues at coordinate 35,422 of NW_026691391.1, read as the reverse complement.
CTTGAAAGCATTGCTCTGGCCCTGAGGGCCACAGACCTACTGGGCTTCAAGCTCAAGGCTCTGCCTGGGCCTGCTGCTTCGGCCAGGGGCTCATTTTTTCCTGGAAAGACAAAGCCATGGCCTCACCCCACGCCTGCACTTTGCCACGGCAGGCAGCCCAGATGTAGGAAAGGCTCTGTGGAGTCAGAAGTGCCGAGACAGGCAGATGGCACCAGAGGGTTTGGGGGCCAGGGCGCAACTGGGCTAGCCCCTCCTCCCGGGAGTCGGGGAGGCCCGGCCTTCCTAGTGCCCAGGCCACGGCTCCGGGGAGAAACCCGCCATGGAGGGCACGCGGGAGGCCCTCTGCCTGAGGTGGCAGGTGTCACGCCAGGGCCACTGCAAGCCTGGCTCGGCTTGCCTGCTTTCTCCAAAGGAGGCTGGCCGACCAGCCGAACCTGGCACCTGGGCCAGGCCCCTTCCAAGGGGACGAGTTGCAGAGGATAGAGCCCTGGGGGCGGCTGCCAAGTCTCCTGGGGCGTGTGCTGGGCCCCCGTCAGAGGAGGAAGCAGCCTGGTAAACGGTGTGCCAGGCCTGAGATCTGGAGGCCTCCCACACCCGGGTCCCTGTCCTGCCCAGGCCCCCCGAGGGAGGACGATGGTCGGGCAGTGGCGAGCGGGGTGGGGCTGGCGCCGAGCCTGCCCTTGGATGCCCCGGGGAAGGGCGCCGGGGGATGGGCTGCCCCTGGCCAGGTCTGAGGGACCGACCCAGCTCGGGGCTGTCGGGGGCAGAGAGAGAACCCCCCTCCGCCCTTTCCCTTCAGGTTCTTAGGGCTGGCCAAATCCTTCCCAAGACAGCTTGTCTGGAGAAAATCAGACCCAGCTGAAGAACATGTGTCCATGGGGGAAACCCGGGAAACTGAGTCTCCCCACACAATAGCAGAGATTCTCATCTTGCATCCTCTCCTGAGCTAATGACAAAGGTGGATGTCCCGGGTGGGTGGGCCTGTGGAATGGGAGAGGGGAGGAAGTCTATTGTCATGCAGAGGGACATGGAAAGACTTGTCTGAAGCTTATCCCCTGCACTGGGGTCAGGTCGGGAAGGGACGGCACAGAGGTGAGCAGGAACCAACCGGCCTCTCTGTGGTGGGGCTGGCCCCGGGGCAGGCGTGGGGGTGATGGCTGGAAGTGGGATGGCGCGTGAGTTGGCACCAGCCAGCGGTGGAGGCAGAGACTCAGAGGTCAGGGATCTCTCTCTCTGTCTCTGTCTCTGTCTCTCTCCCTCAGGGAGCTGAGGAGAGTAAGGTGGCGCCCCCTGCCCACCTCGCCTACCTCTCCATGGGCCCTTCTTTCTCTGGCCGCTCCGGGAGCCCTGCGGGCTTGGGTTCAAGCCCCCACACACCGCACAGGCCAAGGGGGGGGCCTAGGGCTGGCCTCGGGGGGCGGGGGGGTCCTCAGTGAAGGCCCCGCCTCCCTCCAGGCTCTGACCCAGCTGCAGCTCTTCCATCGCCGCCCTTCTGGACTCGGCTTCAGCTGTCTCCCTCCCCTCCCCCACTCCCACTCAGCTTGCAGGCCGCTTCCCTGCCTTGAAAGCATGGCTCTGGCCCTGAGGGCCACAGACCTACTGGGCTTCAAGCTCAAGGCTCTGCCTGGGCCTGCTGCTTCGGCCAGGGGCTCATTTTTTCCTGGAAAGACAAAGCCATGGCCTCACCCCACGCCTGCACTTTGCCACGGCAGGCAGCCCAGATGTAGGAAAGGCTCTGTGGAGTCAGAAGTGCCGAGACAGGCAGATGGCACCAGAGGGTTTGGGGGCCAGGGCGCAAGTGGGCTAGCCCCTCCTCCCGGGAGTCGGGGAGGCCCGGCCTTCCTAGTGCCCAGGCCACGGCTCCGGGGAGAAACCCGCCATGGAGGGCACGCGGGAGGCCCTCTGCCTGAGGTGGCAGGTGTCACGCCAGGGCCACTGCAAGCCTGGCTCGGCTTGCCTGCTTTCTCCAAAGGAGGCTGGCCGACCAGCCGAACCTGGCACCTGGGCCAGGCCCCTTCCAAGGGGACGAGTTGCAGAGGATAGAGCCCTGGGGGCGGCTGCCAAGTCTCCTGGGGCGTGTGCTGGGCCCCCGTCAGAGGAGGAAGCAGCCTGGTAAACGGTGTGCCAGGCCTGAGATCTGGAGGCCTCCCACACCCGGGTCCCTGTCCTGCCCAGGCCCCCCGAGGGAGGACGATGGTCGGGCAGTGGCGAGCGGGGTGGGGCTGGCGCCGAGCCTGCCCTTGGATGCCCCGGGGAAGGGCGCCGGGGGATGGGCTGCCCCTGGCCAGGTCTGAGGGACCGACCCAGCTCGGGGCTGTCGGGGGCAGAGAGAGAACCCCCCTCCGCCCTTTCCCTTCAGGTTCTTAGGGCTGGCCAAATCCTTCCCAAGACAGCTTGTCTGGAGAAAATCAGACCCAGCTGAAGAACATGTGTCCATGGGGGAAACCCGGGAAACTGAGTCTCCCCACACAATAGCAGAGATTCTCATCTTGCATCTCTCTCCTGAGCTAATGACAAAGGTGGATGTCCCCGGTGGGTGGGCCTGTGGAATGGGAGAGGGGAGGAAGTCTATTGTCATGCAGAGGGACATGGAAAGACTTGTCTGAAGCTTATCCCCTGCACTGGGGTCAGGTCGGAAGGGACGGCACAGAGGTGAGCAGGAACCAACCGGCCTCTCTGTGGTGGGGCTGGCCCCGGGGCAGGCGTGGGGGTGATGGCTGGAAGTGGGATGGCGCGTGAGTTGGCACCAGCCAGCGGTGGAGGCAGAGACTCAGAGGTCAGGGATCTCTCTCTCTGTCTCTGTCTCTGTCTCTCTCCCTCAGGGAGCTGAGGGAGGAGAGTAAGGTGGCGCCCCCTGCCCACCTCGCCTACCTCTCCATGGGCCCTTCTTTCTCTGGCCGCTCCGGGAGCCCTGCGGGCTTGGGTTCAAGCCCCCACACACCGCCCAGGCCAAGGGCGCATGCGCGACCGCCGGGGCCTAGGGCTGGCCTCGGGGGGCGGGGGGGTCCTCAGTGAAGGCCCCGCCCTCCCTCCAGGCTCTGACCCAGCTGCAGCTCTTCCATCGCCGCCCTTCTGGACTCGGCTTCAGCTGTCTCCCTCCCCTCCCCCACTCCCACTCAGCTTGCAGGCCGCTTCCCTGCCTTGAAAGCATGGCTCTGGCCCTGAGGGCCACAGACCTACTGGGCTTCAAGCTCAAGGCTCTGCCTGGGCCTGCTGCTTCGGCCAGGGGCTCATTTTTTCCTGGAAAGACAAAGCCATGGCCTCACCCCACGCCTGCACTTTGCCACGGCAGGCAGCCCAGATGTAGGAAAGGCTCTGTGGAGTCAGAAGTGCCGAGACAGGCAGATGGCACCAGAGGGTTTGGGGGCCAGGGCGCAAGTGGGCTAGCCCCTCCTCCCGGGAGTCGGGGAGGCCCGGCCTTCCTAGTGCCCAGGCCACGGCTCCGGGGAGAAACCCGCCATGGAGGGCACGCGGGAGGCCCTCTGCCTGAGGTGGCAGGTGTCACGCCAGGGCCACTGCAAGCCTGGCTCGGCTTGCCTGCTTTCTCCAAAGGAGGCTGGCCGACCAGCCGAACCTGGCACCTGGGCCAGGCCCCTTCCAAGGGGACGAGTTGCAGAGGATAGAGCCCTGGGGGCGGCTGCCAAGTCTCCTGGGGCGTGTGCTGGGCCCCCGTCAGAGGAGGAAGCAGCCTGGTAAACGGTGTGCCAGGCCTGAGATCTGGAGGCCTCCCACACCCGGGTCCCTGTCCTGCCCAGGCCCCCCGAGGGAGGACGATGGTCGGGCAGTGGCGAGCGGGGTGGGGCTGGCGCCGAGCCTGCCCTTGGATGCCCCGGGGAAGGGCGCCGGGGGATGGGCTGCCCCTGGCCAGGTCTGAGGGACCGACCCCGCTCGGGGCTGTCGGGGGCAGAGAGAGAACCCCCCTCCGCCCTTTCCCTTCAGGTTCTTAGGGCTGGCCAAATCCTTCCCAAGACAGCTTGTCTGGAGAAAATCAGACCCAGCTGAAGAACATGTGTCCATGGGGGAAACCCGGGCAACTGAGTCTCCCCACACAATAGCAGAGATTCTCATCTTGCATCCTCTCCTGAGCTAATGACAAAGGTGGATGTCCCGGGTGGGTGGGCCTGTGGAATGGGAGAGGGGAGGAAGTCTATTGTCATGCAGAGGGACATGGAAAGACTTGTCTGAAGCTTATCCCCTGCACTGGGGTCAGGTCGGGAAGGGACGGCACAGAGGTGAGCAGGAACCAACCGGCCTCTCTGTGGTGGGGCTGGCCCCGGGGCAGGTGTGGGGGTGATGGCTGGAAGTGGGATGGCGCGTGAGTTGGCACCAGCCAGCGGTGGAGGCAGAGACTCAGAGGTCAGGGATCTCTCTCTCTGTCTCCGTCTCTCTCTCTCCCTCAGGGAGCTGAGGAGAGTAAGGTGGCGCCCCCTGCCCACCTCGCCTACCTCTCCATGGGCCCTTCTTTCTCTGGCCGCTCCGGGAGCCCTGCGGGCTTGGGTTCAAGCCCCCACACACCGCACAGGCCAAGGGCGCATGCGCGACCGCCGGGGCCTAGGGCTGGCCTCGGGGGGCGGGGGGGTCCTCAGTGAAGGCCCCGCCCTCCCTCCAGGCTCTGACCCAGCTGCAGCTCTTCCATCGCCGCCCTTCTGGCCTCGGCTTCAGCTGTCTCCCTCCCCTCCCCCACTCCCACTCAGCTTGCAGGCCGCTTCCCTGCCTTGAAAGCATGGCTCTGGCCCTGAGGGCCACAGACCTACTGGGCTTCAAGCTCAAGGCTCTGCCTGGGCCTGCTGCTTCGGCCAGGGGCTCATTTTTTCCTGGAAAGACAAAGCCATGGCCTCACCCCACGCCTGCACTTTGCCACGGCAGGCAGCCCAGATGTAGGAAAGGCTCTGTGGAGTCAGAAGTGCCGAGACAGGCAGATGGCACCAGAGGGTTTGGGGGCCAGGGCGCAACTGGGCTAGCCCCTCCTCCCGGGAGTCGGGGAGGCCCGGCCTTCCTAGTGCCCAGGCCACGGCTCCGGGGAGAAACCCGCCATGGAGGGCCCGCGGGAGGCCCTCTGCCTGAGGTGGCAGGTGTCACGCCAGGGCCACTGCAAGCCTGGCTCGGCTTGCCTGCTTTCTCCAAAGGAGGCTGGCCGACCAGCCGAACCTGGCACCTGGGCCAGGCCCCTTCCAAGGGGACGAGTTCCAGAGGATAGAGCCCTGGGGGCGGCTGCCAAGTCTCCTGGGGCGTGTGCTGGGCCCCCGTCAGAGGAGGAAGCAGCCTGGTAAACGGTGTGCCAGGCCTGAGATCTGGAGGCCTCCCACAGCCGGGTCCCTGTCCTGCCCAGGCCCCCCGAGGGAGGACGATGGTCGGGCAGTGGCGAGCGGGGTGGGGCTGGCGCCGAGCCTGCCCTTGGATGCCCCGGGGAAGGGCGCCGGGGGATGGGCTGCCCCTGGCCAGGTCTGAGGGACCGACCCAGCTCGGGGCTGTCGGGGGCAGAGAGAGAACCCCCCTCCGCCCTTTCCCTTCAGGTTCTTAGGGCTGGCCAAATCCTTCCCAAGACAGCTTGTCTGGAGAAAATCAGACCCAGCTGAAGAACATGTGTCCATGGGGGAAACCAGGGCAACTGAGTCTCCCCACACAATAGCAGAGATTCTCATCTTGCATCCTCTCCTGAGCTAATGACAAAGGTGGATGTCCCGGGTGGGTGGGCCTGTGGAATGGGAGAGGGGAGGAAGTCTATTGTCATGCAGAGGGACATGGAAAGACTTGTCTGAAGCTTATCCCCTGCACTGGGGTCAGGTCGGGAAGGGACGGCACAGAGGTGAGCAGGAACCAACCGGCCTCTCTGTGGTGGGGCTGGCCCCGGGGCAGGCGTGGGGGTGATGGCTGGAAGTGGGATGGCGCGTGAGTTGGCACCAGCCAGCGGTGGAGGCAGAGACTCAGAGGTCAGGGATCTCTCTCTCTGTCTCCGTCTCTCTCTCTCCCTCAGGGAGCTGAGGAGAGTAAGGTGGCGCCCCCTGCCCACCTCGCCTACCTCTCCATGGGCCCTTCTTTCTCTGGCCGCTCCGGGAGCCCTGCGGGCTTGGGTTCAAGCCCCCACACACCGCACAGGCCAAGGGCGCATGCGCGACCGCCGGGGCCTAGGGCTGGCCTCGGGGGGCGGGGGGGTCCTCAGTGAAGGCCCCGCCCTCCCTCCAGGCTCTGACCCAGCTGCAGCTCTTCCATCGCCGCCCTTCTGGCCTCGGCTTCAGCTGTCTCCCTCCCCTCCCCCACTCCCACTCAGCTTGCAGGCCGCTTCCCTGCCTTGAAAGCATGGCTCTGGCCCTGAGGGCCACAGACCTACTGGGCTTCAAGCTCAAGGCTCTGCCTGGGCCTGCTGCTTCGGCCAGGGGCTCATTTTTTCCTGGAAAGACAAAGCCATGGCCTCACCCCACGCCTGCACTTTGCCACGGCAGGCAGCCCAGATGTAGGAAAGGCTCTGTGGAGTCAGAAGTGCCGAGACAGGCAGATGGCACCAGAGGGTTTGGGGGCCAGGGCGCAACTGGGCTAGCCCCTCCTCCCGGGAGTCGGGGAGGCCCGGCCTTCCTAGTGCCCAGGCCACGGCTCCGGGGAGAAACCCGCCATGGAGGGCCCGCGGGAGGCCCTCTGCCTGAGGTGGCAGGTGTCACGCCAGGGCCACTGCAAGCCTGGCTCGGCTTGCCTGCTTTCTCCAAAGGAGGCTGGCCGACCAGCCGAACCTGGCACCTGGGCCAGGCCCCTTCCAAGGGGACGAGTTCCAGAGGATAGAGCCCTGGGGGCGGCTGCCAAGTCTCCTGGGGCGTGTGCTGGGCCCCCGTCAGAGGAGGAAGCAGCCTGGTAAACGGTGTGCCAGGCCTGAGATCTGGAGGCCTCCCACAGCCGGGTCCCTGTCCTGCCCAGGCCCCCCGAGGGAGGACGATGGTCGGGCAGTGGCGAGCGGGGTGGGGCTGGCGCCGAGCCTGCCCTTGGATGCCCCGGGGAAGGGCGCCGGGGGATGGGCTGCCCCTGGCCAGGTCTGAGGGACCGACCCAGCTCGGGGCTGTCGGGGGCAGAGAGAGAACCCCCCTCCGCCCTTTCCCTTCAGGTTCTTAGGGCTGGCCAAATCCTTCCCAAGACAGCTTGTCTGGAGAAAATCAGACCCAGCTGAAGAACATGTGTCCATGGGGGAAACCCGGGCAACTGAGTCTCCCCACACAATAGCAGAGATTCTCATCTTGCATCCTCTCCTGAGCTAATGACAAAGGTGGATGTCCCGGGTGGGTGGGCCTGTGGAATGGGAGAGGGGAGGAAGTCTATTGTCATGCAGAGGGACATGGAAAGACTTGTCTGAAGCTTATCCCCTGCACTGGGGTCAGGTCGGGAAGGGACGGCACAGAGGTGAGCAGGAACCAACCGGCCTCTCTGTGGTGGGGCTGGCCCCGGGGCAGGTGTGGGGGTGATGGCTGGAAGTGGGATGGCGCGTGAGTTGGCACCAGCCAGCGGTGGAGGCAGAGACTCAGAGGTCAGGGATCTCTCTCTCTGTCTCTGTCTCTCTCTCTCTCCCTCAGGGAGCTGAGGAGAGTAAGGTGGCGCCCCCTGCCCACCTCGCCTACCTCTCCATGGGCCCTTCTTTCTCTGGCCGCTCCGGGAGCCCTGCGGGCTTGGGTTCAAGCCCCCACACACCGCACAGGCCAAGGGCGCATGCGCGACCGCCGGGGCCTAGGGCTGGCCTCGGGGGGCGGGGGGGTCCTCAGTGAAGGCCCCGCCCTCCCTCCAGGCTCTGACCCAGCTGCAGCTCTTCCATCGCCGCCCTTCTGGACTCGGCTTCAGCTGTCTCCCTCCCCTCCCCCACTCCCACTCAGCTTGCAGGCCGCTTCCCTGCCTTGAAAGCATGGCTCTGGCCCTGAGGGCCACAGACCTACTGGGCTTCAAGCTCAAGGCTCTGCCTGGGCCTGCTGCTTCGGCCAGGGGCTCATTTTTTCCTGGAAAGACAAAGCCATGGCCTCACCCCACGCCTGCACTTTGCCACGGCAGGCAGCCCAGATGTAAGAAAGGCTCTGTGGAGACAGATGTGCCGAGACAGGCAGATGGCACCAGAGGGTTTGGGGGCCAGGGCGCAAGTGGGCTAGCCCCTCCTCCCGGGAGTCGGGGAGGCCCGGCCTTCCTAGTGCCCAGGCCACGGCTCCGGGGAGAAACCCGCCATGGAGGGCACGCGGGAGGCCCTCTGCCTGAGGTGGCAGGTGTCACGCCAGGGCCACTGCAAGCCTGGCTCGGCTTGCCTGCTTTCGCAAAGGAGGCTGGCCGACCAGCCGAACCTGGCACCTGGGCCAGGCCCCTTCCAAGGGGACGAGTTCCAGAGGATAGAGCCCTGGGGGCGGCTGCCAAGTCTCCTGGGGCGTGTGCTGGGCCCCCGTCAGAGGAGGAAGCAGCCTGGTAAACGGTGTGCCAGGCCTGAGATCTGGAGGCCTCCCACAGCCGGGTCCCTGTCCTGCCCAGGCCCCCCGAGGGAGGACGATGGTCGGGCAGTGGCGAGCGGGGTGGGGCTGGCGCCGAGCCTGCCCTTGGATGCCCCGGGGAAGGGCGCCGGGGGATGGGCTGCCCCTGGCCAGGTCTGAGGGACCGACCCAGCTCGGGGCTGTCGGGGGCAGAGAGAGAACCCCCCTCCGCCCTTTCCCTTCAGGTTCTTAGGGCTGGCCAAATCCTTCCCAAGACAGCTTGTCTGGAGAAAATCAGACCCAGCTGAAGAACATGTGTCCATGGGGGAAACCCGGGAAACTGAGTCTCCCCACACAATAGCAGAGATTCTCATCTTGCATCCTCTCCTGAGCTAATGACAAAGGTGGATGTCCCGGGTGGGTGGGCCTGTGGAATGGGAGAGGGGAGGAAGTCTATTGTCATGCAGAGGGACATGGAAAGACTTGTCTGAAGCTTATCCCCTGCACTGGGGTCAGGTCGGGAAGGGACGGCACAGAGGTGAGCAGGAACCAACCGGCCTCTCTGTGGTGGGGCTGGCCCCGGGGCAGGCGTGGGGGTGATGGCTGGAAGTGGGATGGCGCGTGAGTTGGCACCAGCCAGCGGTGGAGGCAGAGACTCAGAGGTCAGGGATCTCTCTCTCTGTCTCCGTCTCTCTCTCTCTCCCTCAGGGAGCTGAGGAGAGTAAGGTGGCGCCCCCTGCCCACCTCGCCTACCTCTCCATGGGCCCTTCTTTCTCTGGCCGCTCCGGGAGCCCTGCGGGCTTGGGTTCAAGCCCCCACACACCGCACAGGCCAAGGGAGCATGCGCGACCGCCGGGGCCTAGGGCTGGCCTCGGGGGTCGGGGGGGTCCTCAGTGAAGGCCCCGCCCTCCCTCCAGGCTCTGACCCAGCTGCAGCTCTTCCATAGCCGCCCTTCTGGCCTCGGCTTCAGCTGTCTCCCTCCCCTCCCCCACTCCCACTCAGCTTGCAGGCCGCTTCCCTGCCTTGAAAGCATTGCTCTGGCCCTGAGGGCCACAGACCTACTGGGCTTCAAGCTCAAGGCTCTGCCTGGGCCTGCTGCTTCGGCCAGGGGCTCATTTTTTCCTGGAAAGACAAAGCCATGGCCTCACCCCACGCCTGCACTTTGCCACGGCAGGCAGCCCAGATGTAGGAAAGGCTCTGTGGAGACAGAAGTGCCGAGACAGGCAGATGGCACCAGAGGGTTTGGGGGCCAGGGCGCAAGTGGGCTAGCCCCTCCTCCCGGGAGTCGGGGAGGACCGGCCTTCCTAGTGCCCAGGCCACGGCTCCGGGGAGAAACCCGCCATGGAGGGCCCGCGGGAGGCCCTCTGCCTGAGGTGGCAGGTGTCACGCCAGGGCCACTGCAAGCCTGGCTCGGCTTGCCTGCTTTCTCCAAAGGAGGCTGGCCGACCAGCCGAACCTGGCACCTGGGCCAGGCCCCTTCCAAGGGGACGAGTTGCAGAGGCTAGAGCCCTGGGGGCGGCTGCCAAGTCTCCTGGGGCGTGTGCTGGGCCCCCGTCAGAGGAGGAAGCAGCCTGGTAAACGGTGTGCCAGGCCTGAGATCTGGAGGCCTCCCACAGCCGGGTCCCTGTCCTGCCCAGGCCCCCCGAGGGAGGACGATGGTCGGGCAGTGGCGAGCGGGGTGGGGCTGGCGCCGAGCCTGCCCTTGGATGCCCCGGGGAAGGGCGCCGGGGGATGGGCTGCCCCTGGCCAGGTCTGAGGGACCGACCCAGCTCGGGGCTGTCGGGGGCAGAGAGAGAACCCCCCTCCGCCCTTTCCCTTCAGGTTCTTAGGGCTGGCCAAATCCTTCCCAAGACAGCTTGTCTGGAGAAAATCAGACCCAGCTGAAGAACATGTGTCCATGGGGGAAACCCGGGCAACTGAGTCTCCCCACACAATAGCAGAGATTCTCATCTTGCATCCTCTCCTGAGCTAATGACAAAGGTGGATGTCCCGGGTGGGTGGGCCTGTGGAATGGGAGAGGGGAGGAAGTCTATTGTCATGCAGAGGGACATGGAAAGACTTGTCTGAAGCTTATCCCCTGCACTGGGGTCAGGTCGGGAAGGGACGGCACAGAGGTGAGCAGGAACCAACTGGCCTCTCTGTGGTGGGGCTGGCCCCGGGGCAGGCGTGGGGGTGATGGCTGGAAGTGGGATGGCGCGTGAGTTGGCACCAGCCAGCGGTGGAGGCAGAGACTCAGAGGTCAGGGATCTCTCTCTCTGTCTCTGTCTCTGTCTCTCTCCCTCAGGGAGCTGAGGAGAGTAAGGTGGCGCCCCCTGCCCACCTCGCCTACCTCTCCATGGGCCCTTCTTTCTCTGGCCGCTCCGGGAGCCCTGCGGGCTTGGGTTCAAGCCCCCACACACCGCACAGGCCAAGGGCGCATGCGCGACCGCCGGGGCCTAGGGCTGGCCTCGGGGGGCGGGGGGGTCCTCAGTGAAGGCCCCGCCCTCCCTCCAGGCTCTGACCCAGCTGCAGCTCTTCCATCGCCGCCCTTCTGGACTCGGCTTCAGCTGTCTCCCTCCCCTCCCCCACTCCCACTCAGCTTGCAGGCCGCTTCCCTGCCTTGAAAGCATTGCTCTGGCCCTGAGGGCCACAGACCTACTGGGCTTCAAGCTCAAGGCTCTGCCTGGGCCTGCTGCTTCGGCCAGGGGCTCATTTTTTCCTGGAAAGACAAAGCCATGGCCTCACCCCACGCCTGCACTTTGCCACGGCAGGCAGCCCAGATGTAGGAAAGGCTCTGTGGAGACAGAAGTGCCGAGACAGGCAGATGGCACCAGAGGGTTTGGGGGCCAGGGCGCAACTGGGCTAGCCCCTCCTCCCGGGAGTCGGGGAGGCCCGGCCTTCCTAGTGCCCAGGCCACGGCTCCGGGGAGAAACCCGCCATGGAGGGCACGCGGGAGGCCCTCTGCCTGAGGTGGCAGGTGTCACGCCAGGGCCACTGCAAGCCTGGCTCTGCTTGCCTGCTTTCTCAAAGGAGGCTGGCCGACCAGCCGAACCTGGCACCTGGGCCAGGCCCCTTCCAAGGGGACGAGTTCCAGAGGCTAGAGCCCTGGGGGCGGCTGCCAAGTCTCCTGGGGCGTGTGCTGGGCCCCCGTCAGAGGAGGAAGCAGCCTGGTAAACGGTGTGCCAGGCCTGAGATCTGGAGGCCTCCCACAGCCGGGTCCCTGTCCTGCCCAGGCCCCCCGAGGGAGGACGATGGTCGGGCAGTGGCGAGCGGGGTGGGGCTGGCGCCGAGCCTGCCCTTGGATGCCCCGGGGAAGGGCGCCGGGGGATGGGCTGCCCCTGGCCAGGTCTGAGGGACCGACCCAGCTCGGGGCTGTCGGGGGCAGAGAGAGAACCCCCCTCCGCCCTTTCCCTTCAGGTTCTTAGGGCTGGCCAAATCCTTCCCAAGACAGCTTGTCTGGAGAAAATCAGACCCAGCTGAAGAACATGTGTCCATGGGGGAAACCCGGGAAACTGAGTCTCCCCACACAATAGCAGAGATTCTCATCTTGCATCCTCTCCTGAGCTAATGACAAACGTGGATGTCCCGGGTGGGTGGGCCTGTGGAATGGGAGAGGGGAGGAAGTCTATTGTCATGCAGAGGGACATGGAAAGACTTGTCTGAAGCTTATCCCCTGCACTGGGGTCAGGTCGGGAAGGGACGGCACAGAGGTGAGCAGGAACCAACCGGCTTCTCTGTGGTGGGGCTGGCCCCGGGGCAGGCGTGGGGGTGATGGCTGGAAGTGGGATGGCGCGTGAGTTGGCACCAGCCAGCGGTGGAGGCAGAGACTCAGAGGTCAGGGATCTCTCTCTCTGTCTCCGTCTCTCTCTCTCTCCCTCAGGGAGCTGAGGAGAGTAAGGTGGCGCCCCCTGCCCACCTCGCCTACCTCTCCATGGGCCCTTCTTTCTCTGGCCGCTCCGGGAGCCCTGCGGGCTTGGGTTCAAGCCCCCACACACCGCACAGGCCAAGGGCGCATGCGCGACCGCCGGGGCCTAGGGCTGGCCTCGGGGGTCGGGGGGGTCCTCAGTGAAGGCCCCGCCCTCCCTCCAGGCTCTGACCCAGCTGCAGCTCTTCCATAGCCGCCCTTCTGGCCTCGGCTTCAGCTGTCTCCCTCCCCTCCCCCACTCCCACTCAGCTTGCAGGCCGCTTCCCTGCCTTGAAAGCATTGCTCTGGCCCTGAGGGCCACAGACCTACTGGGCTTCAAGCTCAAGGCTCTGCCTGGGCCTGCTGCTTCGGCCAGGGGCTCATTTTTTCCTGGAAAGACAAAGCCATGGCCTCACCCCACGCCTGCACTTTGCCACGGCAGGCAGCCCAGATGTAGGAAAGGCTCTGTGGAGACAGAAGTGCCGAGACAGGCAGATGGCACCAGAGGGTTTGGGGGCCAGGGCGCAACTGGGCTAGCCCCTCCTCCCGGGAGTCGGGGAGGCCCGGCCTTCCTAGTGCCCAGGCCACGGCTCCGGGGAGAAACCCGCCATGGAGGGCCCGCGGGAGGCCCTCTGCCTGAGGTGGCAGGTGTCACGCCAGGGCCACTGCAAGCCTGGCTCGGCTTGCCTGCTTTCTCCAAAGGAGGCTGGCCGACCAGCCGAACCTGGCACCTGGGCCAGGCCCCTTCCAAGGGGACGAGTTCCAGAGGATAGAGCCCTGGGGGCGGCTGCCAAGTCTCCTGGGGCGTGTGCTGGGCCCCCGTCAGAGGAGGAAGCAGCCTGGTAAACGGTGTGCCAGGCCTGAGATCTGGAGGCCTCCCACAGCCGGGTCCCTGTCCTGCCCAGGCCCCCCGAGGGAGGACGATGGTCGGGCAGTGGCGAGCGGGGTGGGGCTGGCGCCGAGCCTGCCCTTGGATGCCCCGGGGAAGGGCGCCGGGGGATGGGCTGCCCCTGGCCAGGTCTGAGGGACCGACCCAGCTCGGGGCTGTCGGGGGCAGAGAGAGAACCCCCCTCCGCCCTTTCCCTTCAGGTTCTTAGGGCTGGCCAAATCCTTCCCAAGACAGCTTGTCTGGAGAAAATCAGACCCAGCTGAAGAACATGTGTCCATGGGGGAAACCCGGGCAACTGAGTCTCCCCACACAATAGCAGAGATTCTCATCTTGCATCCTCTCCTGAGCTAATGACAAAGGTGGATGTCCCGGGTGGGTGGGCCTGTGGAATGGGAGAGGGGAGGAAGTCTATTGTCATGCAGAGGGACATGGAAAGACTTGTCTGAAGCTTATCCCCTGCACTGGGGTCAGGTCGGGAAGGGACGGCACAGAGGTGAGCAGGAACCAACTGGCCTCTCTGTGGTGGGGCTGGCCCCGGGGCAGGCGTGGGGGTGATGGCTGGAAGTGGGATGGCGCGTGAGTTGGCACCAGCCAGCGGTGGAGGCAGAGACTCAGAGGTCAGGGATCTCTCTCTCTGTCTCTGTCTCTCTCTCTCTCCCTCAGGGAGCTGAGGAGAGTAAGGTGGCGCCCCCTGCCCACCTCGCCTACCTCTCCATGGGCCCTTCTTTCTCTGGCCGCTCCGGGAGCCCTGCGGGCTTGGGTTCAAGCCCCCACACACCGCACAGGCCAAGGGGGGGCCTAGGGCTGGCCTCGGGGGGCGGGGGGGTCCTCAGTGAAGGCCCCGCCCTCCCTCCAGGCTCTGACCCAGCTGCAGCTCTTCCATCGCCGCCCTTCTGGACTCGGCTTCAGCTGTCTCCCTCCCCTCCCCCACTCCCACTCAGCTTGCAGGCCGCTTCCCTGCCTTGAAAGCATGGCTCTGGCCCTGAGGGCCACAGACCTACTGGGCTTCAAGCTCAAGGCTCTGCCTGGGCCTGCTGCTTCGGCCAGGGGCTCATTTTTTCCTGGAAAGACAAAGCCATGGCCTCACCCCACGCCTGCACTTTGCCACGGCAGGCAGCCCAGATGTAGGAAAGGCTCTGTGGAGTCAGAAGTGCCGAGACAGGCAGATGGCACCAGAGGGTTTGGGGGCCAGGGCGCAACTGGGCTAGCCCCTCCTCCCGGGAGTCGGGGAGGCCCGGCCTTCCTAGTGCCCAGGCCACGGCTCCGGGGAGAAACCCGCCATGGAGGGCACGCGGGAGGCCCTCTGCCTGAGGTGGCAGGTGTCACGCCAGGGCCACTGCAAGCCTGGCTCGGCTTGCCTGCTTTCTCCAAAGGAGGCTGGCCGACCAGCCGAACCTGGCACCTGGGCCAGGCCCCTTCCAAGGGGACGAGTTGCAGAGGATAGAGCCCTGGGGGCGGCTGCCAAGTCTCCTGGGGCGTGTGCTGGGCCCCCGTCAGAGGAGGAAGCAGCCTGGTAAACGGTGTGCCAGGCCTGAGATCTGGAGGCCTCCCACACCCGGGTCCCTGTCCTGCCCAGGCCCCCCGAGGGAGGACGATGGTCGGGCAGTGGCGAGCGGGGTGGGGCTGGCGCCGAGCCTGCCCTTGGATGCCCCGGGGAAGGGCGCCGGGGGATGGGCTGCCCCTGGCCAGGTCTGAGGGACCGACCCAGCTCGGGGCTGTCGGGGGCAGAGAGAGAACCCCCCTCCGCCCTTTCCCTTCAGGTTCTTAGGGCTGGCCAAATCCTTCCCAAGACAGCTTGTCTGGAGAAAATCAGACCCAGCTGAAGAACATGTGTCCATGGGGGAAACCCGGGAAACTGAGTCTCCCCACACAATAGCAGAGATTCTCATCTTGCATCCTCTCCTGAGCTAATGACAAAGGTGGATGTCCCGGGTTGGTGGGCCTGTGGAATGGGAGAGGGGAGGAAGTCTATTGTCATGCAGAGGGACATGGAAAGACTTGTCTGAAGCTTATCCCCTGCACTGGGGTCAGGTCAGGAAGGGACGGCACAGAGGTGAGCAGGAACCAACCGGCCTCTCTGTGGTGGGGCTGGCCCCGGGGCAGGCGTGGGGGTGATGGCTGGAAGTGGGATGGCGCGTGAGTTGGCACCAGCCAGCGGTGGAGGCAGAGACTCAGAGGTCAGGGATCTCTCTCTCTGTCTCTGTCTCTGTCTCTCTCCCTCAGGGAGCTGAGGAGAGTAAGGTGGCGCCCCCTGCCCATCCGCCTACCTCTCCATGGGCCCTTCTTTCTCTGGCCGCTCCGGGAGCCCTGCGGGCTTGGGTTCAAGCCCCCACACACCACACAGGCCAAGGGGGGGCCTAGGGCTGGCCTCGGGGGGCGGGGGGGTCCTCAGTGAAGGCCCCGCCCTCCCTCCAGGCTCTGACCCAGCTGCAGCTCTTCCATCGCCGCCCTTCTGGACTCGGCTTCAGCTGTCTCCCTCCCCTCCCCCACTCCCACTCAGCTTGCAGGCCGCTTCCCTGCCTTGAAAGCATTGCTCTGGCCCTGAGGGCCACAGACCTACTGGGCTTCAAGCTCAAGGCTCTGCCTGGGCCTGCTGCTTCGGCCAGGGGCTCATTTTTTCCTGGAAAGACAAAGCCATGGCCTCACCCCACGCCTGCACTTTGCCACGGCAGGCAGCCCAGATGTAGGAAAGGCTCTGTGGAGTCAGAAGTGCCGAGACAGGCAGATGGCACCAGAGGGTTTGGGGGCCAGGGCGCAACTGGGCTAGCCCCTCCTCCCGGGAGTCGGGGAGGCCCGGCCTTCCTAGTGCCCAGGCCACGGCTCCGGGGAGAAACCCGCCATGGAGGGCACGCGGGAGGCCCTCTGCCTGAGGTGGCAGGTGTCACGCCAGGGCCACTGCAAGCCTGGCTCGGCTTGCCTGCTTTCTCCAAAGGAGGCTGGCCGACCAGCCGAACCTGGCACCTGGGCCAGGCCCCTTCCAAGGGGACGAGTTGCAGAGGATAGAGCCCTGGGGGCGGCTGCCAAGTCTCCTGGGGCGTGTGCTGGGCCCCCGTCAGAGGAGGAAGCAGCCTGGTAAACGGTGTGCCAGGCCTGAGATCTGGAGGCCTCCCACACCCGGGTCCCTGTCCTGCCCAGGCCCCCCGAGGGAGGACGATGGTCGGGCAGTGGCGAGCGGGGTGGGGCTGGCGCCGAGCCTGCCCTTGGATGCCCCGGGGAAGGGCGCCGGGGGATGGGCTGCCCCTGGCCAGGTCTGAGGGACCGACCCAGCTCGGGGCTGTCGGGGGCAGAGAGAGAACCCCCCTCCGCCCTTTCCCTTCAGGTTCTTAGGGCTGGCCAAATCCTTCCCAAGACAGCTTGTCTGGAGAAAATCAGACCCAGCTGAAGAACATGTGTCCATGGGGGAAACCCGGGAAACTGAGTCTCCCCACACAATAGCAGAGATTCTCATCTTGCATCCTCTCCTGAGCTAATGACAAAGGTGGATGTCCCGGGTGGGTGGGCCTGTGGAATGGGAGAGGGGAGGAAGTCTATTGTCATGCAGAGGGACATGGAAAGACTTGTCTGAAGCTTATCCCCTGCACTGGGGTCAGGTCGGGAAGGGACGGCACAGAGGTGAGCAGGAACCAACTGGCCTCTCTGTGGTGGGGCTGGCCCCGGGGCAGGCGTGGGGGTGATGGCTGGAAGTGGGATGGCGCGTGAGTTGGCACCAGCCAGCGGTGGAGGCAGAGACTCAGAGGTCAGGGATCTCTCTCTCTGTCTCTGTCTCTGTCTCTCTCCCTCAGGGAGCTGAGGAGAGTAAGGTGGCGCCCCCTGCCCACCTCGCCTACCTCTCCATGGGCCCTTCTTTCTCTGGCCGCTCCGGGAGCCCTGCGGGCTTGGGTTCAAGCCCCCACACACCGCACAGGCCAAGGGGGGGCCTAGGGCTGGCCTCGGGGGGCGGGGGGGTCCTCAGTGAAGGCCCCGCCCTCCCTCCAGGCTCTGACCCAGCTGCAGCTCTTCCATCGCCGCCCTTCTGGACTCGGCTTCAGCTGTCTCCCTCCCCTCCCCCACTCCCACTCAGCTTGCAGGCCGCTTCCCTGCCTTGAAAGCATGGCTCTGGCCCTGAGGGCCACAGACCTACTGGGCTTCAAGCTCAAGGCTCTGCCTGGGCCTGCTGCTTCGGCCAGGGGCTCATTTTTTCCTGGAAAGACAAAGCCATGGCCTCACCCCACGCCTGCACTTTGCCACGGCAGGCAGCCCAGATGTAGGAAAGGCTCTGTGGAGTCAGAAGTGCCGAGACAGGCAGATGGCACCAGAGGGTTTGGGGGCCAGGGCGCAACTGGGCTAGCCCCTCCTCCCGGGAGTCGGGGAGGCCCGGCCTTCCTAGTGCCCAGGCCACGGCTCCGGGGAGAAACCCGCCATGGAGGGCACGCGGGAGGCCCTCTGCCTGAGGTGGCAGGTGTCACGCCAGGGCCACTGCAAGCCTGGCTCGGCTTGCCTGCTTTCTCCAAAGGAGGCTGGCCGACCAGCCGAACCTGGCACCTGGGCCAGGCCCCTTCCAAGGGGACGAGTTGCAGAGGATAGAGCCCTGGGGGCGGCTGCCAAGTCTCCTGGGGCGTGTGCTGGGCCCCCGTCAGAGGAGGAAGCAGCCTGGTAAACGGTGTGCCAGGCCTGAGATCTGGAGGCCTCCCACACCCGGGTCCCTGTCCTGCCCAGGCCCCCCGAGGGAGGACGATGGTCGGGCAGTGGCGAGCGGGGTGGGGCTGGCGCCGAGCCTGCCCTTGGATGCCCCGGGGAAGGGCGCCGGGGGATGGGCTGCCCCTGGCCAGGTCTGAGGGACCGACCCAGCTCGGGGCTGTCGGGGGCAGAGAGAGAACCCCCCTCCGCCCTTTCCCTTCAGGTTCTTAGGGCTGGCCAAATCCTTCCCAAGACAGCTTGTCTGGAGAAAATCAGACCCAGCTGAAGAACATGTGTCCATGGGGGAAACCCGGGAAACTGAGTCTCCCCACACAATAGCAGAGATTCTCATCTTGCATCCTCTCCTGAGCTAATGACAAAGGTGGATGTCCCGGGTTGGTGGGCTTGTGGAATGGGAGAGGGGAGGAAGTCTATTGTCATGCAGAGGGACATGGAAAGACTTGTCTGAAGCTTATCCCCTGCACTGGGGTCAGGTCAGGAAGGGACGGCACAGAGGTGAGCAGGAACCAACCGGCCTCTCTGTGGTGGGGCTGGCCCCGGGGCAGGCGTGGGGGTGATGGCTGGAAGTGGGATGGCGCGTGAGTTGGCACCAGCCAGCGGTGGAGGCAGAGACTCAGAGGTCAGGGATCTCTCTCTCTGTCTCTGTCTCTGTCTCTCTCCCTCAGGGAGCTGAGGAGAGTAAGGTGGCGCCCCCTGCCCATCCGCCTACCTCTCCATGGGCCCTTCTTTCTCTGGCCGCTCCGGGAGCCCTGCGGGCTTGGGTTCAAGCCCCCACACACCACACAGGCCAAGGGGGGGCCTAGGGCTGGCCTCGGGGGTCGGGGGGGTCCTCAGTGAAGGCCCCGCCCTCCCTCCAGGCTCTGACCCAGCTGCAGCTCTTCCATCGCCGCCCTTCTGGACTCGGCTTCAGCTGTCTCCCTCCCCTCCCCCACTCCCACTCAGCTTGCAGGCCGCTTCCCTGCCTTGAAAGCATTGCTCTGGCCCTGAGGGCCACAGACCTACTGGGCTTCAAGCTCAAGGCTCTGCCTGGGCCTGCTGCTTCGGCCAGGGGCTCATTTTTTCCTGGAAAGACAAAGCCATGGCCTCACCCCACGCCTGCACTTTGCCACGGCAGGCAGCCCAGATGTAGGAAAGGCTCTGTGGAGTCAGAAGTGCCGAGACAGGCAGATGGCACCAGAGGGTTTGGGGGCCAGGGGGCAACTGGGCTAGCCCCTCCTCCCGGGAGTCGGGGAGGCCCGGCCTTCCTAGTGCCCAGGCCACGGCTCCGGGGAGAAACCCGCCATGGAGGGCACGCGGGAGGCCCTCTGCCTGAGGTGGCAGGTGTCACGCCAGGGCCACTGCAAGCCTGGCTCGGCTTGCCTGCTTTCTCCAAAGGAGGCTGGCCGACCAGCCGAACCTGGCACCTGGGCCAGGCCCCTTCCAAGGGGACGAGTTGCAGAGGATAGAGCCCTGGGGGCGGCTGCCAAGTCTCCTGGGGCGTGTGCTGGGCCCCCGTCAGAGGAGGAAGCAGCCTGGTAAACGGTGTGCCAGGCCTGAGATCTGGAGGCCTCCCACAGCCGGGTCCCTGTCCTGCCCAGGCCCCCCGAGGGAGGACGATGGTCGGGCAGTGGCGAGCGGGGTGGGGCTGGCGCCGAGCCTGCCCTTGGATGCCCCGGGGAAGGGCGCCGGGGGATGGGCTGCCCCTGGCCAGGTCTGAGGGACCGACCCAGCTCGGGGCTGTCGGGGGCAGAGAGAGAACCCCCCTCCGCCCTTTCCCTTCAGGTTCTTAGGGCTGGCCAAATCCTTCCCAAGACAGCTTGTCTGGAGAAAATCAGACCCAGCTGAAGAACATGTGTCCATGGGGGAAACCCGGGAAACTGAGTCTCCCCACACAATAGCAGAGATTCTCATCTTGCATCCTCTCCTGAGCTAATGACAAAGGTGGATGTCCCGGGTGGGTGGGCCTGTGGAATGGGAGAGGGGAGGAAGTCTATTGTCATGCAGAGGGACATGGAAAGACTTGTCTGAAGCTTATCCCCTGCACTGGGGTCAGGTCGGGAAGGGACGGCACAGAGGTGAGCAGGAACCAACCGGCCTCTCTGTGGTGGGGCTGGCCCCGGGGCAGGCGTGGGGGTTATGGCTGGAAGTGGGATGGCGCGTGAGTTGGCACCAGCCAGCGGTGGAGGCAGAGACTCAGAGGTCAGGGATCTCTCTCTCTGTCTCTGTCTCTGTCTCTCTCCCTCAGGGAGCTGAGGAGAGTAAGGTGGCGCCCCCTGCCCATCCGCCTACCTCTCCATGGGCCCTTCTTTCTCTGGCCGCTCCGGGAGCCCTGCGGGCTTGGGTTCAAGCCCCCACACACCACACAGGCCAAGGGGGGGCCTAGGGCTGGCCTCGGGGGGCGGGGGGGTCCTCAGTGAAGGCCCCGCCCTCCCTCCAGGCTCTGACCCAGCTGCAGCTCTTCCATCGCCGCCCTTCTGGACTCGGCTTCAGCTGTCTCCCTCCCCTCCCCCACTCCCACTCAGCTTGCAGGCCGCTTCCCTGCCTTGAAAGCATTGCTCTGGCCCTGAGGGCCACAGACCTACTGGGCTTCAAGCTCAAGGCTCTGCCTGGGCCTGCTGCTTCGGCCAGGGGCTCATTTTTTCCTGGAAAGACAAAGCCATGGCCTCACCCCACGCCTGCACTTTGCCACGGCAGGCAGCCCAGATGTAGGAAAGGCTCTGTGGAGTCAGAAGTGCCGAGACAGGCAGATGGCACCAGAGGGTTTGGGGGCCAGGGCGCAACTGGGCTAGCCCCTCCTCCCGGGAGTCGGGGAGGCCCGGCCTTCCTAGTGCCCAGGCCACGGCTCCGGGGAGAAACCCGCCATGGAGGGCACGCGGGAGGCCCTCTGCCTGAGGTGGCAGGTGTCACGCCAGGGCCACTGCAAGCCTGGCTCGGCTTGCCTGCTTTCTCCAAAGGAGGCTGGCCGAGCAGCCGAACCTGGCACCTGGGCCAGGCCCCTTCCAAGGGGACGAGTTGCAGAGGATAGAGCCCTGGGGGCGGCTGCCAAGTCTCCTGGGGCGTGTGCTGGGCCCCCGTCAGAGGAGGAAGCAGCCTGGTAAACGGTGTGCCAGGCCTGAGATCTGGAGGCCTCCCACACCCGGGTCCCTGTCCTGCCCAGGCCCCGCGAGGGAGGACGATGGTCGGGCAGTGGCGAGCGGGGTGGGGCTGGCGCCGAGCCTGCCCTTGGATGCCCCGGGGAAGGGCGCCGGGGGATGGGCTGCCCCTGGCCAGGTCTGAGGGACCGACCCAGCTCGGGGCTGTCGGGGGCAGAGAGAGAACCCCCCTCCGCCCTTTCCCTTCAGGTTCTTAGGGCTGGCCAAATCCTTCCCAAGACAGCTTGTCTGGAGAAAATCAGACCCAGCTGAAGAACATGTGTCCATGGGGGAAACCCGGGCAACTGAGTCTCCCCACACAATAGCAGAGATTCTCATCTTGCATCCTCTCCTGAGCTAATGACAAAGGTGGATGTCCCGGGTGGGTGGGCCTGTGGAATGGGAGAGGGGAGGAAGTCTATTGTCATGCAGAGGGACATGGAAAGACTTGTCTGAAGCTTATCCCCTGCACTGGGGTCAGGTCGGGAAGGGACGGCACAGAGGTGAGCAGGAACCAACTGGCCTCTCTGTGGTGGGGCTGGCCCCGGGGCAGGCGTGGGGGTGATGGCTGGAAGTGGGATGGCGCGTGAGTTGGCACCAGCCAGCGGTGGAGGCAGAGACTCAGAGGTCAGGGATCTCTCTCTCTGTCTCTGTCTCTCTCTCTCTCCCTCAGGGAGCTGAGGAGAGTAAGGTGGCGCCCCCTGCCCACCTCGCCTACCTCTCCATGGGCCCTTCTTTCTCTGGCCGCTCCGGGAGCCCTGCGGGCTTGGGTTCAAGCCCCCACACACCGCACAGGCCAAGGGGGGGCCTAGGGCTGGCCTCGGGGGGCGGGGGGGTCCTCAGTGAAGGCCCCGCCCTCCCTCCAGGCTCTGACCCAGCTGCAGCTCTTCCATCGCCGCCCTTCTGGACTCGGCTTCAGCTGTCTCCCTCCCCTCCCCCACTCCCACTCAGCTTGCAGGCCGCTTCCCTGCCTTGAAAGCATGGCTCTGGCCCTGAGGGCCACAGACCTACTGGGCTTCAAGCTCAAGGCTCTGCCTGGGCCTGCTGCTTCGGCCAGGGGCTCATTTTTTCCTGGAAAGACAAAGCCATGGCCTCACCCCACGCCTGCACTTTGCCACGGCAGGCAGCCCAGATGTAGGAAAGGCTCTGTGGAGTCAGAAGTGCCGAGACAGGCAGATGGCACCAGAGGGTTTGGGGGCCAGGGCGCAACTGGGCTAGCCCCTCCTCCCGGGAGTCGGGGAGGCCCGGCCTTCCTAGTGCCCAGGCCACGGCTCCGGGGAGAAACCCGCCATGGAGGGCACGCGGGAGGCCCTCTGCCTGAGGTGGCAGGTGTCACGCCAGGGCCACTGCAAGCCTGGCTCGGCTTGCCTGCTTTCTCCAAAGGAGGCTGGCCGAGCAGCCGAACCTGGCACCTGGGCCAGGCCCCTTCCAAGGGGACGAGTTGCAGAGGATAGAGCCCTGGGGGCGGCTGCCAAGTCTCCTGGGGCGTGTGCTGGGCCCCCGTCAGAGGAGGAAGCAGCCTGGTAAACGGTGTGCCAGGCCTGAGATCTGGAGGCCTCCCACACCCGGGTCCCTGTCCTGCCCAGGCCCCCCGAGGGAGGACGATGGTCGGGCAGTGGCGAGCGGGGTGGGGCTGGCGCCGAGCCTGCCCTTGGATGCCCCGGGGAAGGGCGCCGGGGGATGGGCTGCCCCTGGCCAGGTCTGAGGGACCGACCCAGCTCGGGGCTGTCGGGGGCAGAGAGAGAACCCCCCTCCGCCCTTTCCCTTCAGGTTCTTAGGGCTGGCCAAATCCTTCCCAAGACAGCTTGTCTGGAGAAAATCAGACCCAGCTGAAGAACATGTGTCCATGGGGGAAACCCGGGAAACTGAGTCTCCCCACACAATAGCAGAGATTCTCATCTTGCATCCTCTCCTGAGCTAATGACAAAGGTGGATGTCCCGGGTTGGTGGGCCTGTGGAATGGGAGAGGGGAGGAAGTCTATTGTCATGCAGAGGGACATGGAAAGACTTGTCTGAAGCTTATCCCCTGCACTGGGGTCAGGTCGGGAAGGGACGGCACAGAGGTGAGCAGGAACCAACCGGCCTCTCTGTGGTGGGGCTGGCCCCGGGGCAGGCGTGGGGGTGATGGCTGGAAGTGGGATGGCGCGTGAGTTGGCACCAGCCAGCGGTGGAGGCAGAGACTCAGAGGTCAGGGATCTCTCTCTCTGTCTCTGTCTCTGTCTCTCTCCCTCAGGGAGCTGAGGAGAGTAAGGTGGCGCCCCCTGCCCATCCGCCTACCTCTCCATGGGCCCTTCTTTCTCTGGCCGCTCCGGGAGCCCTGCGGGCTTGGGTTCAAGCCCCCACACACCACACAGGCCAAGGGGGGGCCTAGGGCTGGCCTCGGGGGGCGGGGGGGTCCTCAGTGAAGGCCCCGCCCTCCCTCCAGGCTCTGACCCAGCTGCAGCTCTTCCATCGCCGCCCTTCTGGACTCGGCTTCAGCTGTCTCCCTCCCCTCCCCCACTCCCACTCAGCTTGCAGGCCGCTTCCCTGCCTTGAAAGCATTGCTCTGGCCCTGAGGGCCACAGACCTACTGGGCTTCAAGCTCAAGGCTCTGCCTGGGCCTGCTGCTTCGGCCAGGGGCTCATTTTTTCCTGGAAAGACAAAGCCATGGCCTCACCCCACGCCTGCACTTTGCCACGGCAGGCAGCCCAGATGTAGGAAAGGCTCTGTGGAGTCAGAAGTGCCGAGACAGGCAGATGGCACCAGAGGGTTTGGGGGCCAGGGCGCAACTGGGCTAGCCCCTCCTCCCGGGAGTCGGGGAGGCCCGGCCTTCCTAGTGCCCAGGCCACGGCTCCGGGGAGAAACCCGCCATGGAGGGCACGCGGGAGGCCCTCTGCCTGAGGTGGCAGGTGTCACGCCAGGGCCACTGCAAGCCTGGCTCGGCTTGCCTGCTTTCTCCAAAGGAGGCTGGCCGAGCAGCCGAACCTGGCACCTGGGCCAGGCCCCTTCCAAGGGGACGAGTTGCAGAGGATAGAGCCCTGGGGGCGGCTGCCAAGTCTCCTGGGGCGTGTGCTGGGCCCCCGTCAGAGGAGGAAGCAGCCTGGTAAACGGTGTGCCAGGCCTGAGATCTGGAGGCCTCCCACACCCGGGTCCCTGTCCTGCCCAGGCCCCGCGAGGGAGGACGATGGTCGGGCAGTGGCGAGCGGGGTGGGGCTGGCGCCGAGCCTGCCCTTGGATGCCCCGGGGAAGGGCGCCGGGGGATGGGCTGCCCCTGGCCAGGTCTGAGGGACCGACCCAGCTCGGGGCTGTCGGGGGCAGAGAGAGAACCCCCCTCCGCCCTTTCCCTTCAGGTTCTTAGGGCTGGCCAAATCCTTCCCAAGACAGCTTGTCTGGAGAAAATCAGACCCAGCTGAAGAACATGTGTCCATGGGGGAAACCCGGGAAACTGAGTCTCCCCACACAATAGCAGAGATTCTCATCTTGCATCCTCTCCTGAGCTAATGACAAAGGTGGATGTCCCGGGTGGGTGGGCCTGTGGAATGGGAGAGGGGAGGAAGTCTATTGTCATGCAGAGGGACATGGAAAGACTTGTCTGAAGCTTATCCCCTGCACTGGGGTCAGGTCAGGAAGGGACGGCACAGAGGTGAGCAGGAACCAACCGGCCTCTCTGTGGTGGGGCTGGCCCCGGGGCAGGCGTGGGGGTGATGGCTGGAAGTGGGATGGCGCGTGAGTTGGCACCAGCCAGCGGTGGAGGCAGAGACTCAGAGGTCAGGGATCTCTCTCTCTGTCTCTGTCTCTGTCTCTCTCCCTCAGGGAGCTGAGGAGAGTAAGGTGGCGCCCCCTGCCCATCCGCCTACCTCTCCATGGGCCCTTCTTTCTCTGGCCGCTCCGGGAGCCCTGCGGGCTTGGGTTCAAGCCCCCACACACCACACAGGCCAAGGGGGGGCCTAGGGCTGGCCTCGGGGGGCGGGGGGGGTCCTCAGTGAAGGCCCCGCCCTCCCTCCAGGCTCTGACCCAGCTGCAGCTCTTCCATCGCCGCCCTTCTGGACTCGGCTTCAGCTGTCTCCCTCCCCTCCCCCACTCCCACTCAGCTTGCAGGCCGCTTCCCTGCCTTGAAAGCATTGCTCTGGCCCTGAGGGCCACAGACCTACTGGGCTTCAAGCTCAAGGCTCTGCCTGGGCCTGCTGCTTCGGCCAGGGGCTCATTTTTTCCTGGAAAGACAAAGCCATGGCCTCACCCCACGCCTGCACTTTGCCACGGCAGGCAGCCCAGATGTAGGAAAGGCTCTGTGGAGTCAGAAGTGCCGAGACAGGCAGATGGCACCAGAGGGTTTGGGGGCCAGGGGGCAACTGGGCTAGCCCCTCCTCCCGGGAGTCGGGGAGGCCCGGCCTTCCTAGTGCCCAGGCCACGGCTCCGGGGAGAAACCCGCCATGGAGGGCACGCGGGAGGCCCTCTGCCTGAGGTGGCAGGTGTCACGCCAGGGCCACTGCAAGCCTGGCTCGGCTTGCCTGCTTTCTCCAAAGGAGGCTGGCCGACCAGCCGAACCTGGCACCTGGGCCAGGCCCCTTCCAAGGGGACGAGTTGCAGAGGATAGAGCCCTGGGGGCGGCTGCCAAGTCTCCTGGGGCGTGTGCTGGGCCCCCGTCAGAGGAGGAAGCAGCCTGGTAAACGGTGTGCCAGGCCTGAGATCTGGAGGCCTCCCACACCCGGGTCCCTGTCCTGCCCAGGCCCCCCGAGGGAGGACGATGGTCGGGCAGTGGCGAGCGGGGTGGGGCTGGCGCCGAGCCTGCCCTTGGATGCCCCGGGGAAGGGCGCCGGGGGATGGGCTGCCCCTGGCCAGGTCTGAGGGACCGACCCAGCTCGGGGCTGTCGGGGGCAGAGAGAGAACCCCCCTCCGCCCTTTCCCTTCAGGTTCTTAGGGCTGGCCAAATCCTTCCCAAGACAGCTTGTCTGGAGAAAATCAGACCCAGCTGAAGAACATGTGTCCATGGGGGAAACCCGGGAAACTGAGTCTCCCCACACAATAGCAGAGATTCTCATCTTGCATCCTCTCCTGAGCTAATGACAAAGGTGGATGTCCCGGGTGGGTGGGCCTGTGGAATGGGAGAGGGGAGGAAGTCTATTGTCATGCAGAGGGACATGGAAAGACTTGTCTGAAGCTTATCCCCTGCACTGGGGTCAGGTCGGGAAGGGACGGCACAGAGGTGAGCAGGAACCAACCGGCCTCTCTGTGGTGGGGCTGGCCCCGGGGCAGGCGTGGGGGTTATGGCTGGAAGTGGGATGGCGCGTGAGTTGGCACCAGCCAGCGGTGGAGGCAGAGACTCAGAGGTCAGGGATCTCTCTCTCTGTCTCTGTCTCTGTCTCTCTCCCTCAGGGAGCTGAGGAGAGTAAGGTGGCGCCCCCTGCCCATCCGCCTACCTCTCCATGGGCCCTTCTTTCTCTGGCCGCTCCGGGAGCCCTGCGGGCTTGGGTTCAAGCCCCCACACACCACACAGGCCAAGGGGGGGCCTAGGGCTGGCCTCGGGGGGCGGGGGGGTCCTCAGTGAAGGCCCCGCCCTCCCTCCAGGCTCTGACCCAGCTGCAGCTCTTCCATCGCCGCCCTTCTGGACTCGGCTTCAGCTGTCTCCCTCCCCTCCCCCACTCCCACTCAGCTTGCAGGCCGCTTCCCTGCCTTGAAAGCATTGCTCTGGCCCTGAGGGCCACAGACCTACTGGGCTTCAAGCTCAAGGCTCTGCCTGGGCCTGCTGCTTCGGCCAGGGGCTCATTTTTTCCTGGAAAGACAAAGCCATGGCCTCACCCCACGCCTGCACTTTGCCACGGCAGGCAGCCCAGATGTAGGAAAGGCTCTGTGGAGTCAGAAGTGCCGAGACAGGCAGATGGCACCAGAGGGTTTGGGGGCCAGGGGGCAACTGGGCTAGCCCCTCCTCCCGGGAGTCGGGGAGGCCCGGCCTTCCTAGTGCCCAGGCCACGGCTCCGGGGAGAAACCCGCCATGGAGGGCACGCGGGAGGCCCTCTGCCTGAGGTGGCAGGTGTCACGCCAGGGCCACTGCAAGCCTGGCTCGGCTTGCCTGCTTTCTCCAAAGGAGGCTGGCCGACCAGCCGAACCTGGCACCTGGGCCAGGCCCCTTCCAAGGGGACGAGTTGCAGAGGATAGAGCCCTGGGGGCGGCTGCCAAGTCTCCTGGGGCGTGTGCTGGGCCCCCGTCAGAGGAGGAAGCAGCCTGGTAAACGGTGTGCCAGGCCTGAGATCTGGAGGCCTCCCACACCCGGGTCCCTGTCCTGCCCAGGCCCCCCGAGGGAGGACGATGGTCGGGCAGTGGCGAGCGGGGTGGGGCTGGCGCCGAGCCTGCCCTTGGATGCCCCGGGGAAGGGCGCCGGGGGATGGGCTGCCCCTGGCCAGGTCTGAGGGACCGACCCAGCTCGGGGCTGTCGGGGGCAGAGAGAGAACCCCCCTCCGCCCTTTCCCTTCAGGTTCTTAGGGCTGGCCAAATCCTTCCCAAGACAGCTTGTCTGGAGAAAATCAGACCCAGCTGAAGAACATGTGTCCATGGGGGAAACCCGGGAAACTGAGTCTCCCCACACAATAGCAGAGATTCTCATCTTGCATCCTCTCCTGAGCTAATGACAAAGGTGGATGTCCCGGGTGGGTGGGCCTGTGGAATGGGAGAGGGGAGGAAGTCTATTGTCATGCAGAGGGACATGGAAAGACTTGTCTGAAGCTTATCCCCTGCACTGGGGTCAGGTCGGGAAGGGACGGCACAGAGGTGAGCAGGAACCAACCGGCCTCTCTGTGGTGGGGCTGGCCCCGGGGCAGGCGTGGGGGTTATGGCTGGAAGTGGGATGGCGCGTGAGTTGGCACCAGCCAGCGGTGGAGGCAGAGACTCAGAGGTCAGGGATCTCTCTCTCTGTCTCTGTCTCTGTCTCTCTCCCTCAGGGAGCTGAGGAGAGTAAGGTGGCGCCCCCTGCCCATCCGCCTACCTCTCCATGGGCCCTTCTTTCTCTGGCCGCTCCGGGAGCCCTGCGGGCTTGGGTTCAAGCCCCCACACACCACACAGGCCAAGGGGGGGCCTAGGGCTGGCCTCGGGGGGCGGGGGGGTCCTCAGTGAAGGCCCCGCCCTCCCTCCAGGCTCTGACCCAGCTGCAGCTCTTCCATCGCCGCCCTTCTGGACTCGGCTTCAGCTGTCTCCCTCCCCTCCCCCACTCCCACTCAGCTTGCAGGCCGCTTCCCTGCCTTGAAAGCATTGCTCTGGCCCTGAGGGCCACAGACCTACTGGGCTTCAAGCTCAAGGCTCTGCCTGGGCCTGCTGCTTCGGCCAGGGGCTCATTTTTTCCTGGAAAGACAAAGCCATGGCCTCACCCCACGCCTGCACTTTGCCACGGCAGGCAGCCCAGATGTAGGAAAGGCTCTGTGGAGTCAGAAGTGCCGAGACAGGCAGATGGCACCAGAGGGTTTGGGGGCCAGGGCGCAACTGGGCTAGCCCCTCCTCCCGGGAGTCGGGGAGGCCCGGCCTTCCTAGTGCCCAGGCCACGGCTCCGGGGAGAAACCCGCCATGGAGGGCACGCGGGAGGCCCTCTGCCTGAGGTGGCAGGTGTCACGCCAGGGCCACTGCAAGCCTGGCTCGGCTTGCCTGCTTTCTCCAAAGGAGGCTGGCCGAGCAGCCGAACCTGGCACCTGGGCCAGGCCCCTTCCAAGGGGACGAGTTGCAGAGGATAGAGCCCTGGGGGCGGCTGCCAAGTCTCCTGGGGCGTGTGCTGGGCCCCCGTCAGAGGAGGAAGCAGCCTGGTAAACGGTGTGCCAGGCCTGAGATCTGGAGGCCTCCCACACCCGGGTCCCTGTCCTGCCCAGGCCCCCCGAGGGAGGACGATGGTCGGGCAGTGGCGAGCGGGGTGGGGCTGGCGCCGAGCCTGCCCTTGGATGCCCCGGGGAAGGGCGCCGGGGGATGGGCTGCCCCTGGCCAGGTCTGAGGGACCGACCCAGCTCGGGGCTGTCGGGGGCAGAGAGAGAACCCCCCTCCGCCCTTTCCCTTCAGGTTCTTAGGGCTGGCCAAATCCTTCCCAAGACAGCTTGTCTGGAGAAAATCAGACCCAGCTGAAGAACATGTGTCCATGGGGGAAACCCGGGCAACTGAGTCTCCCCACACAATAGCAGAGATTCTCATCTTGCATCCTCTCCTGAGCTAATGACAAAGGTGGATGTCCCGGGTGGGTGGGCCTGTGGAATGGGAGAGGGGAGGAAGTCTATTGTCATGCAGAGGGACATGGAAAGACTTGTCTGAAGCTTATCCCCTGCACTGGGGTCAGGTCGGGAAGGGACGGCACAGAGGTGAGCAGGAACCAACTGGCCTCTCTGTGGTGGGGCTGGCCCCGGGGCAGGCGTGGGGGTGATGGCTGGAAGTGGGATGGCGCGTGAGTTGGCACCAGCCAGCGGTGGAGGCAGAGACTCAGAGGTCAGGGATCTCTCTCTCTGTCTCTGTCTCTCTCTCTCTCCCTCAGGGAGCTGAGGAGAGTAAGGTGGCGCCCCCTGCCCACCTCGCCTACCTCTCCATGGGCCCTTCTTTCTCTGGCCGCTCCGGGAGCACTGCGGGCTTGGGTTCAAGCCCCCACACACCGCACAGGCCAAGGGGGGGCCTAGGGCTGGCCTCGGGGGGCGGGGGGGTCCTCAGTGAAGGCCCCGCCCTCCCTCCAGGCTCTGACCCAGCTGCAGCTCTTCCATCGCCGCCCTTCTGGACTCGGCTTCAGCTGTCTCCCTCCCCTCCCCCACTCCCACTCAGCTTGCAGGCCGCTTCCCTGCCTTGAAAGCATGGCTCTGGCCCTGAGGGCCACAGACCTACTGGGCTTCAAGCTCAAGGCTCTGCCTGGGCCTGCTGCTTCGGCCAGGGGCTCATTTTTTCCTGGAAAGACAAAGCCATGGCCTCACCCCACGCCTGCACTTTGCCACGGCAGGCAGCCCAGATGTAGGAAAGGCTCTGTGGAGTCAGAAGTGCCGAGACAGGCAGATGGCACCAGAGGGTTTGGGGGCCAGGGCGCAACTGGGCTAGCCCCTCCTCCCGGGAGTCGGGGAGGCCCGGCCTTCCTAGTGCCCAGGCCACGGCTCCGGGGAGAAACCCGCCATGGAGGGCACGCGGGAGGCCCTCTGCCTGAGGTGGCAGGTGTCACGCCAGGGCCACTGCAAGCCTGGCTCGGCTTGCCTGCTTTCTCCAAAGGAGGCTGGCCGAGCAGCCGAACCTGGCACCTGGGCCAGGCCCCTTCCAAGGGGACGAGTTGCAGAGGATAGAGCCCTGGGGGCGGCTGCCAAGTCTCCTGGGGCGTGTGCTGGGCCCCCGTCAGAGGAGGAAGCAGCCTGGTAAACGGTGTGCCAGGCCTGAGATCTGGAGGCCTCCCACACCCGGGTCCCTGTCCTGCCCAGGCCCCCCGAGGGAGGACGATGGTCGGGCAGTGGCGAGCGGGGTGGGGCTGGCGCCGAGCCTGCCCTTGGATGCCCCGGGGAAGGGCGCCGGGGGATGGGCTGCCCCTGGCCAGGTCTGAGGGACCGACCCAGCTCGGGGCTGTCGGGGGCAGAGAGAGAACCCCCCTCCGCCCTTTCCCTTCAGGTTCTTAGGGCTGGCCAAATCCTTCCCAAGACAGCTTGTCTGGAGAAAATCAGACCCAGCTGAAGAACATGTGTCCATGGGGGAAACCCGGGAAACTGAGTCTCCCCACACAATAGCAGAGATTCTCATCTTGCATCCTCTCCTGAGCTAATGACAAAGGTGGATGTCCCGGGTTGGTGGGCCTGTGGAATGGGAGAGGGGAGGAAGTCTATTGTCATGCAGAGGGACATGGAAAGACTTGTCTGAAGCTTATCCCCTGCACTGGGGTCAGGTCAGGAAGGGACGGCACAGAGGTGAGCAGGAACCAACCGGCCTCTCTGTGGTGGGGCTGGCCCCGGGGCAGGCGTGGGGGTGATGGCTGGAAGTGGGATGGCGCGTGAGTTGGCACCAGCCAGCGGTGGAGGCAGAGACTCAGAGGTCAGGGATCTCTCTCTCTGTCTCTGTCTCTGTCTCTCTCCCTCAGGGAGCTGAGGAGAGTAAGGTGGCGCCCCCTGCCCATCCGCCTACCTCTCCATGGGCCCTTCTTTCTCTGGCCGCTCCGGGAGCCCTGCGGGCTTGGGTTCAAGCCCCCACACACCACACAGGCCAAGGGGGGGCCTAGGGCTGGCCTCGGGGGGCGGGGGGGTCCTCAGTGAAGGCCCCGCCCTCCCTCCAGGCTCTGACCCAGCTGCAGCTCTTCCATCGCCGCCCTTCTGGACTCGGCTTCAGCTGTCTCCCTCCCCTCCCCCACTCCCACTCAGCTTGCAGGCCGCTTCCCTGCCTTGAAAGCATTGCTCTGGCCCTGAGGGCCACAGACCTACTGGGCTTCAAGCTCAAGGCTCTGCCTGGGCCTGCTGCTTCGGCCAGGGGCTCATTTTTTCCTGGAAAGACAAAGCCATGGCCTCACCCCACGCCTGCACTTTGCCACGGCAGGCAGCCCAGATGTAGGAAAGGCTCTGTGGAGTCAGAAGTGCCGAGACAGGCAGATGGCACCAGAGGGTTTGGGGGCCAGGGGGCAACTGGGCTAGCCCCTCCTCCCGGGAGTCGGGGAGGCCCGGCCTTCCTAGTGCCCAGGCCACGGCTCCGGGGAGAAACCCGCCATGGAGGGCACGCGGGAGGCCCTCTGCCTGAGGTGGCAGGTGTCACGCCAGGGCCACTGCAAGCCTGGCTCGGCTTGCCTGCTTTCTCCAAAGGAGGCTGGCCGACCAGCCGAACCTGGCACCTGGGCCAGGCCCCTTCCAAGGGGACGAGTTGCAGAGGATAGAGCCCTGGGGGCGGCTGCCAAGTCTCCTGGGGCGTGTGCTGGGCCCCCGTCAGAGGAGGAAGCAGCCTGGTAAACGGTGTGCCAGGCCTGAGATCTGGAGGCCTCCCACACCCGGGTCCCTGTCCTGCCCAGGCCCCCCGAGGGAGGACGATGGTCGGGCAGTGGCGAGCGGGGTGGGGCTGGCGCCGAGCCTGCCCTTGGATGCCCCGGGGAAGGGCGCCGGGGGATGGGCTGCCCCTGGCCAGGTCTGAGGGACCGACCCAGCTCGGGGCTGTCGGGGGCAGAGAGAGAACCCCCCTCCGCCCTTTCCCTTCAGGCTCTTAGGGCTGGCCAAATCCTTCCCAAGACAGCTTGTCTGGAGAAAATCAGACCCAGCTGAAGAACATGTGTCCATGGGGGAAACCCGGGAAACTGAGTCTCCCCACACAATAGCAGAGATTCTCATCTTGCATCCTCTCCTGAGCTAATGACAAAGGTGGATGTCCCCGGTGGGTGGGCCTGTGGAATGGGAGAGGGGAGGAAGTCTATTGTCATGCAGAGGGACATGGAAAGACTTGTCTGAAGCTTATCCCCTGCACTGGGGTCAGGTCGGGAAGGGACGGCACAGAGGTGAGCAGGAACCAACCGGCCTCTCTGTGGTGGGGCTGGCCCCGGGGCAGGCGTGGGGGTGATGGCTGGAAGTGGGATGGCGCGTGAGTTGGCACCAGCCAGCGGTGGAGGCAGAGACTCAGAGGTCAGGGATCTCTCTCTCTGTCTCTGTCTCTGTCTCTCTCCCTCAGGGAGCTGAGGAGAGTAAGGTGGCGCCCCCTGCCCACCTCGCCTACCTCTCCATGGGCCCTTCTTTCTCTGGCCGCTCCGGGAGCCCTGCGGGCTTGGGTTCAAGCCCCCACACACCGCACAGGCCAAGGGCGCATGCGCGACCGCCGGGGCCTAGGGCTGGCCTCGGGGGGCGGGGGGGTCCTCAGTGAAGGCCACGCCCTCCCTCCAGGCTCTGACCCAGCTGCAGCTCTTCCATCGCCGCCCTTCTGGACTCGGCTTCAGCTGTCTCCCTCCCCTCCCCCACTCCCACTCAGCTTGCAGGCCGCTTCCCTGCCTTGAAAGCATGGCTCTGGCCCTGAGGGCCACAGACCTACTGGGCTTCAAGCTCAAGGCTCTGCCTGGGCCTGCTGCTTCGGCCAGGGGCTCATTTTTTCCTGGAAAGACAAAGCCATGGCCTCACCCCACGCCTGCACTTTGCCACGGCAGGCAGCCCAGATGTAGGAAAGGCTCTGTGGAGTCAGAAGTGCCGAGACAGGCAGATGGCACCAGAGGGTTTGGGGGCCAGGGGGCAACTGGGCTAGCCCCTCCTCCCGGGAGTCGGGGAGGCCCGGCCTTCCTAGTGCCCAGGCCACGGCTCCGGGGAGAAACCCGCCATGGAGGGCACGCGGGAGGCCCTCTGCCTGAGGTGGCAGGTGTCACGCCAGGGCCACTGCAAGCCTGGCTCGGCTTGCCTGTTTTCTCCAAAGGAGGCTGGCCGACCAGCCGAACCTGGCACCTGGGCCAGGCCCCTTCCAAGGGGACGAGTTGCAGAGGATAGAGCCCTGGGGGCGGCTGCCAAGTCTCCTGGGGCGTGTGCTGGGCCCCCGTCAGAGGAGGAAGCAGCCTGGTAAACGGTGTGCCAGGCCTGAGATCTGGAGGCCTCCCACACCCGGGTCCCTGTCCTGCCCAGGCCCCCCGAGGGAGGACGATGGTCGGGCAGTGGCGAGCGGGGTGGGGCTGGCGCCGAGCCTGCCCTTGGATGCCCCGGGGAAGGGCGCCGGGGGATGGGCTGCCCCTGGCCAGGTCTGAGGGACCGACCCCGCTCGGGGCTGTCGGGGGCAGAGAGAGAACCCCCCTCCGCCCTTTCCCTTCAGGTTCTTAGGGCTGGCCAAATCCTTCCCAAGACAGCTTGTCTGGAGAAAATCAGACCCAGCTGAAGAACATGTGTCCATGGGGGAAACCCGGGAAACTGAGTCTCCCCACACAATAGCAGAGATTCTCATCTTGCATCCTCTCCTGAGCTAATGACAAAGGTGGATGTCCCGGGTGGGTGGGCCTGTGGAATGGGAGAGGGGAGGAAGTCTATTGTCATGCAGAGGGACATGGAAAGACTTGTCTGAAGCTTATCCCCTGCACTGGGGTCAGGTCGGGAAGGGACGGCACAGAGGTGAGCAGGAACCAACCGGCCTCTCTGTGGTGGGGCTGGCCCCGGGGCAGGCGTGGGGGTGATGGCTGGAAGTGGGATGACGCGTGAGTTGGCACCAGCCAGCGGTGGAGGCAGAGACTCAGAGGTCAGGGATCTCTCTCTCTGTCTCGGTCCTGTCTCTCTCCCTCAGGGAGCTGAGGAGAGTAAGGTGGCGCCCCCTGCCCACCTCGCCTACCTCTCCATGGGCCCTTCTTTCTCTGGCCGCTCCGGGAGCCCTGCGGGCTTGGGTTCAAGCCCACACACACCGCACAGGCCAAGGGCGCATGCGCGACCGCCGGGGCCTAGGGCTGGCCTCGGGGGGCGGGGGGGTCCTCAGTGAAGGCCCCGCCCTCCCTCCAGGCTCTGACCCAGCTGCAGCTCTTCCATCGCCGCCCTTCTGGACTCGGCTTCAGCTGTCTCCCTCCCCTCCCCCACTCCCACTCAGCTTGCAGGCCGCTTCCCTGCCTTGAAATCATGGCTCTGGCCCTGAGGGCCACAGACCTACTGGGCTTCAAGCTCAAGGCTCTGCCTGGGCCTGCTGCTTCGGCCAGGGGCTCATTTTTTCCTGGAAAGACAAAGCCATGGCCTCACCCCACGCCTGCACTTTGCCACGGCAGGCAGCCCAGATGTAGGAAAGGCTCTGTGGAGTCAGAAGTGCCGAGACAGGCAGATGGCACCAGAGGGTTTGGGGGCCAGGGCGCAAGTGGGCTAGCCCCTCCTCCCGGGAGTCGGGGAGGCCCGGCCTTCCTAGTGCCCAGGCCACGGCTCCGGGGAGAAACCCGCCATGGAGGGCACGCGGGAGGCCCTCTGCCTGAGGTGGCAGGTGTCACGCCAGGGCCACTGCAAGCCTGGCTCGGCTTGCCTGCTTTCTCCAAAGGAGGCTGGCCGACCAGCCGAACCTGGCACCTGGGCCAGGCCCCTTCCAAGGGGACGAGTTGCAGAGGATAGAGCCCTGGGGGCGGCTGCCAAGTCTCCTGGGGCGTGTGCTGGGCCCCCGTCAGAGGAGGAAGCAGCCTGGTAAACGGTGTGCCAGGCCTGAGATCTGGAGGCCTCCCACACCCGGGTCCCTGTCCTGCCCAGGCCCCCCGAGGGAGGACGATGGTCGGGCAGTGGCGAGCGGGGTGGGGCTGGCGCCGAGCCTGCCCTTGGATGCCCCGGGGAAGGGCGCCGGGGGATGGGCTGCCCCTGGCCAGGTCTGAGGGACCGACCCAGCTCGGGGCTGTCGGGGGCAGAGAGAGAACCCCCCTCCGCCCTTTCCCTTCAGGTTCTTAGGGCTGGCCAAATCCTTCCCAAGACAGCTTGTCTGGAGAAAATCAGACCCAGCTGAAGAACATGTGTCCATGGGGGAAACCCGGGAAACTGAGTCTCCCCACACAATAGCAGAGATTCTCATCTTGCATCCTCTCCTGAGCTAATGACAAAGGTGGATGTCC